>NW_027038010.1:0-24659 GCF_034236695.1 Oncorhynchus nerka | reverse complement strand
CTCTTGAAAATCTGAAGATCTTTAATATCAATAGCAGTCAATCATTAATCGTCACCTTATTCAGTCTCATTCGGATGGTCATAAAGTACTGCACGAACCCTGGCTAACAAGTTGAATTAGCAATACACAAATTGGTGTAATTATTTATTTACTAAATACCGAAATAATCACACAGAATTACATATATATACACAGGATCGATCATACATCGATTACTAATCATGTCATGAAAATCCCCTAGTGGGCTAACCCAATATGACAGCTCGTTATACAAAAGAAGGGGGTTGGGTTTGAATGAAAGAGCAGGAAGATGGAGTGACAAAGGGATTGGGTCTCTATCGGACCTTGAAAAGCTATTCTACCGTAAATACAGAATCTTATGCATTCTAATAACCGCCCATTCGGAGAAGAAAAATGCAACATATATATTTACTCTGAGCTGCCCTTCGATAGATGGGTCGAAGATGGAAGACTGGTTTGCCCAAAGTCATGACAGTAACACACACACTTGCACGCACACACACACACACACACACACGAGCACACACACACACACATACACACACAACCAGTATTTCAATGTTTGATATAAAACAGTTAGTCAGTGACACCTACAGGAGTGATGACCTGTGGGGCTGAGTTACCAGTAGCACCAGAAAAAAAGAATGGATAGAGTTTCTCAGTGAAGGTGTAGCCAGTGAAGGAGTAGATATGAGACCTGGCCTCTACATTGTATAATGAGACCTGACCCTTCTCATAATCCACAAACACCCCCACCTTCTGGGGCTTCTCTCTCAGGGAGAGGACGACAGAGGGGCCAGTGAGAGCCTTGTATTCTTCATACCTCAGCCAAACAGTCCAGCATCCATTCTCAGGTTTCAGGTGAATAAACTTCTTCCTGTTGATGGTCTCTCTGGCCACTCCTAAAGTCCACCCATTCTTCCCCTCCACCTGCACCTCGTAGTAGAATCTCCCTGAGGAGAAACCCTCCGTTCCCAGGACATAGGGAACAATATCAAACCTCTTTGGGTTATCAGGGAGATTCTGTTTTATGTGTCCATATCTAACTTGTTTCCTGTCTTCAGACAGGATGAGTCTGGGATGTGCTGTATCAGGATCTAGAGTCACATCCACTGTGGAGAGAAACACACACTTTATTAGAATAAACAAAATAAACATAACAATATGGCGGACTGCATTTTACTGCTCAGTACATTGCTCTGGGACAAATGAATGGTGATGTGCTGTATCAGGGTCTAGAGTCACATCCACTGTGAAGTCAAAAATAAGAACATCAATATGTGGGAGGACATGTGTAGGGCTGCACGATATGGGAAAACAATCTATGCTTTATTTTTAACCGAATGTTGCAATTGTGATTTGACTTGCGATTTAGAGCAAAATACTTTGGTGAACTGTTGGAATCAAGGAAATAAAATGATTATTCCAATTCAATAGTTTGAATATAATAGTGGCCACTTTAAATACAGTGTTTGACATGACAACAAATTAAAATGCCAGGGAGGAGTTATTGTGACACGGTAGGAACCAAAGTCTTGACAAATGTTTCCTAGGGGACTCTACAATCTTTGGATACATTGCATGTTTTTGTTAGCTACTTCATGTAGCATACATATTCTTGCTTTGCGTACTCCTCTTTGATTTAGAAGAAACTGTTATGCAAAAAAACATGCAGATATACATTACCGGTCAAAAGTTGTGACACACCTACTCATTCAAGGGTTTTTCTTTATTTTTAACTATTTTTAACATCAAAACTATCAAATAACAATTATGGAATCATGGAGTAACCAAAAAATGTGGTTAAAATGAAAATGTATTTTAGATTCTTCAAAGTAGCCACCCTTTGGCATGATGACAGCTTTTTTTGCACACTCTCTCAACCAGCTTCATGAGGAATGATTTTCCAACAGTCTTGAAGGAGTTCCCATAAATGCTGAACACTTGTTGGCTGCTTTTCCTTCACTTTGCGGTCCTACTCATCCCAAACTATCTCAATTGGGTTGAGGTCAGATGATTGTGAAGGCCAGGTCATCTGATGCAGCACTCCATCCCTCTCCTTCTTGGTCAAATAGCCCTAACACAGCTTGGAGGTGTGTTTTGGGTCATTGTCCTGTTGTAAAACAAATGATAGTCCCACAAAGCCCAAACCAGATGGGATGGAGTATCGCTGCAGAATGCTGTGGTAGCTATACTGGTTAAGTGTGCCTTGAATTCTAAATAAATCACTGACAGTGTCAACAGTAAAGCACCCCCACACCACCTCCTCCATGCTTCACAGTGGGAACCACACATGCAGAGATCATCTGTTCACCTGCTCTGCGTCTCACAAAGACACGGACACATTGTCGACCATGACCAGATTCTGAGTCTCCTCTGAACAGTTGATATATTGAGATGTGTCTGTTACTTGAACTCTGTGAAGCATTTATCTGGGCTGCAATTTCTGTTGTGCTCTAATGTGCTTATCACTCTGCAGCAGAGTAACTCTGGAATATTCCTTTCCTGTGGGTCCTCATGAGAGCCAGTGTCATCATAGCGATTGATGGTTTTGCGACTGCACTTAAAACTTTAAAGTTCTTGACATTTTCCGGATTAACTGACCTGCATGTCCTAAAGTAATGGACTGTCGTTTCTCTTTACTTATTTGAGCTGTTCTTGTCATAATATGGACTTGGTATTTTACCAAATGTGGCTATCTTCTGTATACTACCCTACCTTTGTCACAACACAAACTGATTGGCTCAAATGCATTAAGGAAATAAATTCCACAAATGTACTTTTTAACAAGGGACATCTGTTAATTGGAAATGCTATCATGAATCTGGTTGACAGAATACCAAGAGTGTGCAAAGCTGTCATCAAGGCAAACTTGAAGAATCTCAATATAAAATACATTTTGATTTGTTTAACACTTTTTGGTTACTTCCATAAAAGTTATTTCATAGTTTTGATCGTCTTCACCATTATTCTAAAATGTAGAAAAATAGTACAAATAAAGAAAAAACCCTGGAATGATTAGGTGTGTCAAACGTTTGACTGGTACTGTAGTTCTACACCATTACTGGGATTATCCGTCTGTATACAGTAGCTAGTTACGTTTGCTCTGACTCTGTACATTTATTAGCTGGCTAACGATTAGCGGCTAACAAGATTTAGGCCCAACTTGCTTAGAAAATACAAACTAGCTGTTTACAGATGTAAGAAACACAAACGATAGTGTAATTATAGAACAGCTAGTGGATTTATATTTAATAAGAAGCAAAGTGAAAACAGCATCGTTGTCATTAACATTGTTGCACATACTGCATTGATGAGGAGACTGAATGCAGTTGTCTCTTAGTAAGAGAACAACAAATGCGCTCCATGAGTGACAGGCGGGGCTAGGTCTGTGTGGAATGCGGCATGGAGAGAGAGTTTGGAGAGAGATAACTCAAATAGCAGAAGTAAACTATAAAAATGGACGTAACACGCGTATCACATTTAACAAAACCAAACAGTCAAATACTTTATGGAAAGTAAAGTTTTAAAACAAACCTTTCGTTGCATCAATACTAGAATATTGTAAAAATACGGTATACAGCCCATCCCTAAACTCTAGGTGGGTAGACTGGAGAGTACAACAAACACTGACCTGCATGTTTTCTGATGGTTTCAAGTTCTACAATATAAACAAAGTATATGTCAGAATTAGGAATAACAGAAACTATGGTAATATAATATTACAGTAGAGTGTACTGTGTGGTGCCCTTGAACACAATGACAAATCTCCTCTTAATCTCTAAACTTTATTGATGAGGTTTTGGAACCAGAAACATATCCAAAGTGACATGGTAAAATACATCCCTCTACCATAATATAGTATACCTTAAGCAACAGAAATATGATATGAAATATATTTTAAATACAATTCAGTATCTTTTAATTTACCTGGACAGCCCTTCATGTTTAATAAATCTGTGGGTAAATTAAACATAAAACAAATTGTAATTCCCTGTTATTTAAAGTGTGAACATTTTCAAGTAAAAAAATGAAACAAAAATAGCATTCTTGGTGTGAACATAAAATAATTCCAATACAGTAATATTTTACCACATAATTATGACTAATCTTTCTACTATTTGCATATTTGCACAATGGAAATTGTAAACCCCGAGAACAGGGCTCTCCAACCCTGTTCCTGGAGAAATGATGTCCTGTAGGTTTTCTCCAACCCTGTTCCTGGAGAGATGATGTCCTGTAGGTTTTCACTCCAACCCAAGTGAGACTGATTTTAATCATTTTGCTTCTTGATAAGTTGAATCAGGTTTGTTACAATTAAGGTTGGAACAAAAAGCTCCAGCTCTGCAGGATCAGGGGTTTGGAGAACCCTGGCTGAATATACATGTATGTATTGTATATTGACCATAAGGGTCTAGTAATGCATCGTCCCTACTTACCCAGCTGATCAGCAAGTATCTCTGCAGACAAACAGATGAATTAAAGTCAAAGTAAAGCATTTCTTAATGGTGAATAATTCATTCCGCTCCTTGTGTGGCAGGGGGATGGGGACAGTAAAAACAATGTGATGAAAAGTATTAATGTCCAAATATGTAAGGATTTTAAATCCATGAAATTAGCTATTTTTAATCAATTTTGAAATAAATTAATAAAACAATATAATTCTTTGTGTAAACATTTCCATCGCAGTGGTAAAATATTATTCAATACAGTGATATTTTACCACATAATTCATGACTCATCTTTGTGCCACTATTTGCACATTACAAATTTATAGCCCTTGGAAATGGGCTCTCCAACCTGTTTCTGGAGACTGCCCTGTATGTTTTAATTCCAACCCTGTTCTGGAGGTTACTGTCCTGTATGTTTTAACTCCGAGCCCTGTTCACCTGGAGACCACCCTGTAGTTTTAACTCCAACCTGTTCTGGAGAACCACCCTGTCATTTAACTCCAACCTGTTCCTGGAGACCACCCTCGAGGTTCCTGGAGACGACTGTTCCTGGAGACCACCCTTATTGAGAACCCTGTTCCTGGAGACCACGTTCCTGGAGCCCACCTGTTCCTGGAGAACCACCCTGTGGTGCTCTCCAACCCTGTTCCTGGAGACCACGCTGTAGGTTTTCACGCTCCAAAGCCTTTTTCCTGGAGACCAACCTGTTCTTCGAGACCCTGTTCCTGGAGACCACCCTGTAGGTTTCGCTCCAACCCTTTTCCTGGAGACCACCCTGTAGGTTTTAACTCCAAACCTGTTCCTGGAGAACCACCCTGTAGGTGTTCTCTCCAACCCTGTTCCTGGAGACCACCCTGTAGGTTTTCGCTCCAAACCTTTTCCTGGAGACCAACCTGTAGGTTTTGGCTCCCACCCTGTTCCTGGAGACCACCCTGTAGGTTTCCGCTCCAACCCTTTTCCTGGAGACCACCCTGTAGGTTTTCACTAAAACCCTGTTCCTGGAGACAACCCTGTGGTTTCACTCAAACCCTGTTCCTGGAGACAACCCTGTAGGTTTTTCACTCAAACCCTGTTCCTGGAGACTACCCTGTAGGTTTTCACTCAAACCCTGTTCCTGGAGACCACCCTGTAGGTTTCACTCAAACCCTGTTCCTGGAGACCACCCTGTAGGTTTTCGCTCCAACCCTTTTCCTGGAGACCACCCTGTGGTTTTCACTCAAACCCTGTTCCTGGAGACCACCCTGTAGGGTTTCGCTCCAACCCTGTTGATGGAGACCACCCTGTATGTGTTCTCTCAACCCTGTTCCTGGAGACCACCCTGTAGGTGTTCTCTCCAACCCTTTTCCTAGAGACCACCCTGTAGGTTTTCGCTCCAACCCTGTTCCTGGAGACCACCCTGAAGGTGTTCTCTCCAACCCTGTTCCTGGAGACCACCCTGTATGTGTTCTCTCCAACCCTGTTCCTGGAGACCACCCTGTAGGTGTTCTCTCCAACCCTGTTCCTGGAGACCACCCTGTAGGTTTTCGCTCCAACCCTAATCTAGTGCACCTAATAATAATTTGCTGGTTGATGAATTGAATCAGGTTAGTTATAACTAAGGTTGGATTGAAAGCTACGGGATGGCAGCGCTACAGGATCAGGGTTGGAGAACCCTGGCTTAGAATATACATGTATGTATTGTATATTGACCATAAGGGTCTAGTAATGCATCGTGCTTCTACTTACCCAGCTGATCAGCAAGTATCTCTGCAGACAAACAGATTAATTAAAGTCAAAGTAAAGCATTCTTAATGGTGAATAATTCATTCAACTCCTTGTGTGGCAGGGGGATGGGGACAGTAAAAACAATGTGATGAAAAGTATTAATGTCAAATATGTAAGGATTTTAAATCCATGAAACTAGCTGTTGTACGCTATCCATTTTTGTTACATATTCATGTGTTGGGAATTGTTTGCCTCCAATTTTTGTTTGGTATAACAATCAAATTGGGAGTAAAAAAATGTTTGACAGTAAGACACTACTTACCGAGCTCTTGACTGTGTTCAGCTCTGGATGCATCTACATACATGACAATAGATAACAGTTAGAGGAAAGGTCCACAAAATGACTTACTCAAGATGTTTTCTGACAAAGTCCTTTACATGAAGGAGCCAATTACACTGATTCAGGTAAACCAGGCACTGTGATTTTTAAAGAAAACTTTATATTAAATAATCTAGTATTTTTGTGGAGAAAGTTGTTTTAAATAGAAATAGTTTGCCCTATAGAGAGAACTGAATTTTTTTTATACAAATCTTTAAAAACACCTGTACAGTATCTGACCAATGTCTGCTTTTTACTTCTAAAGGTCAAACAGGGGGGGCTTATATTTGTCCTGTTTCACTGTGTATACAAGTGGTTAACTTCTATGAGTGTGAGGTGTGGAATGGAAATGTGTTTTTTGCATATTCCAGCTCCCCTTGAGATACACTCAGAGAGTGTGGTCACTGCCAGGGATCAGTCATTATTGATGGCGACCCTGGAGTAATGAGGGTTAAGTGCCTTGCTCAAGGGTAGATCAACTGAATTTTGTATTAATTTGTTCACCTTGTCGGCTCAGTGATTAGAACAAGCCAGCTTTGAGTTCTAGTACCTAACTCCTTGTGTATGCCACTCTGTAAATGCACTGTAAAACAGTTACTGTAAAACATTTTAATTAATCTTTTATTACCATAGTCATTGCACAAAGCAATCCAGCGCCAAATGGTGAAAGCTAATATGACCATAAGGACAATGCCCAAAGAGACAATCACTGCAAGGGCCACTTTCCACATGTCTGTGTGAACAAGGATCAGCTCGCCTGCAAGACACAAATCAACTGAGATCAGAGACATGCTATCTAATAATAATAATAATAATAATGGGACATTTCACTCAAAGAAAGCTTTGTCAGAAGATAACAGACCTCAAATGTAAACTAATGTCAAAATGAAACCATATCCCATGACATCAGTTGTGTAGATCCAGCAATATGCCTCAATGCCAAATTAATGGAAAGATGAGCACCATCTAATTTCCTGGTTTAATGTTGTGCTAATATTTTCCATTCATTTGAGGTGGAGGCATATATCTGGATCTACAAAACCAATATGGTTTCATCTTGACATTAGAATACTAGAGTTCTAAACAATAATAATATGTTGTGTTACTCACTAGGGATGTGAAACTTTGTCTCCATCTTAATCACCTCATGGAGCTGGCTCTGTCTGACTCTACAGGTAAAGCGGTTGATGTCAGTCTCGCTACGATGGTCTTTAGTTTGACTATGTAGAATCCCTCATAGTCCCTGTCTGTCTCTGACGGTCCAGCAGACAGAGTGACCCCTTCACTGTCCAGCCACTCCAACTCAGGCTCAGGGAACCAGCCTTTAGTTACACACAGCAGAGCCATCCCTCCTTCTTTCTGTCCCTCAATGGAAACCTCTGGCTTGGATCCTATAGCTACAGACACAAAGGGAGACTGGAGATGAAGTACTACTGAGATTGGGAGGAACATCACATGGGTTGTTGTATTTAAGAAATGTACCTCTGACGTAGACTTCAATGGTGAAATCATCATAATGTGTCTTAGACTCAACAAGACATTTATAATGTCCATCATCTGTGCCTTGTACCCTGGTCAGTTTCAAAGAGGTGTTGCCCTTCTTCAGTTCCTCTTTAAACAACGATGTCCTTCCTGTAGGAGAGGATCTGATCATGGTATTTGTCTCTGCCGTCTTGGTAGAGATGGACTCTAATGTTTGACTGAGTGTCTGGGAGGTTGACTCTGAACCAGTCAACTCTCATGTCCTCAACGCTGATGTTGGGTTTGATGTAACAGGGCAGAGTGATGTCATCACCAGCCACAGCAACAATGGCACGAGTCGGACCAAGAACCTCAAACTTCTCTGGAAAGAAGAACAACCAATCAATATCAAAAACGACCATGCACATCATCAGCTGTTGGTCCCTTTCAGACTTTAACAGACCACACTAAAGATCAACACCAAACCTGGCCCAAATACTTAAGGTTTGCTTGATTTAGCTTGCTTTGCCAATGGAATAGCCTAGTACTGAAAGTGCAAACCGTAGCCATCGTTCATGCAAATTCTCACATTGTTCACACACACACACACACACACACACACACACACACACACACACACACACACACACACACACACACACACACACACACACACAAAAATAACATGTGAGGTCACTCTACCAGAGCCTGCTCTTTGGAGGAGAAGCAGGAGATTGACACACAGACAGTCTGTCCAAGTCCACATCATTTCTGAGAGAGAGGATGACATACTGGTATTCAATGTAGGTGATGCTATGGATCATATGATATGGATTTATTATGTAATCACCTAAGACCACCTGAGACCTAAGACAGAAGACTACTTAAGACAGACTTTCAAAAACTTGGTCCTTTTATTTGATAATATAAAACCTTTCTCCCATTATCTCCATAATCCCTGACAGCTGCACCGAGGGATATGACAGACACACACACACACACACATACACAAACTATTTTATAACCTCAGGCCAAAGACTCCTCAAGACAGACTTTATTAAATATGCAAAACATGGCCTATTTATCAAGGCCTGTCTGGTTCTCACACACAGCTATTGCCAACCATCAACATTGACTTGAATATTAATTGCTGGGATTTATTAGTATAAAGCATTTCTGCCATTAACTATATTTTCTCTGACAGCTTTAAACATATATATAAATAATACTTTTGGTTAGATACATGCAGATCACAATTGAGAAGAGTTTGGCTTAAAGCTCGCTGGCCTGTGGGGAAAGACTGGAGAGAAAATACATCTGGTGTGTCTACTGCAAGGCAGGGAAGTAGCTTTCAACATAACTTGTTATTCTTGTAGATGAGATGGAATCCACACTTTAATCAGCTTGAGTTGACTTGACTTGAGTTAACTTATGAGGAAGTAGGTGAGAGGTGGCATAGTTTCTGGAAACAAAACTCTGATAAACTGGCTACACTAAGATGTCACACATAGAGATCACAGGAGGCTGGTAAGGGGAGGACGTCTCATAATAATGGCTGCAATGGAGTAAATGGAACTGTATCAGCAACATGGAAACCAGGTCTTTCATGTGTTTGAGACCATTCTATTAATTCCATTCAGCCATTAATATGAGTCTGTCCTCCCAAATGAACGTGCCAGCAGCCACCTGTGAGAGATGCAGAGCGATCGCTGAGGATCCTCCACTTCCCTCAACCTGCTGTTTTGTTCACTTTCACTGGATGTTTTTCTTACTCTCCTTTCGTTTTTAACTGTCCTCTTTATATTACCATCCATATGTCACATATTGATTGTGGCATCCACTGTGGTGGGTTGTTGGCATAGATTACAAGAGAACTGTGGCCTTATTGCACTGACATCAAGTTGACACTAGAGGGCAGTAGACACACTGATCACAGGGACATGTCATTGCAGAGATGGAAGAGGAAGTGGAACATGCCACACCTAATTTATTTTTCAATGGAAGTCAATGAACTAAGAAGACCACACCCATCTGCTATCGCATTGGTGCCTATGGGAGAGCCGCCCCCTTAAGTAGACCGGAAATGACAACTTTTTAAATTGGTAAACGACAGTAGTCAACTATCTTCATTTATCCACCATTTCTGGTCATGTCAGACAACCTGTGGTGCAGCCTAAAGCACGTGATCATGTAGGGTAATATGTACTAGCGGCAGGGTAGCCTAGTGGTTAGAGCGTTGGACTAGTAACAGGAAGGTTGCGAGTTCAAATCCCCGAGCTGACAAGGTGCAAATCTGTTGTTTTAACCCATTGAAAATAAGAATTTGTTCTTAACTGACTTGCCAAGTTAAATAAAGGTCAAATAAAATCCATTGTTATTATTGACTTTAGAGGGGGGGTTGACAGAAGACTAATTAAGGCAGACTTTTAAAAATATGTAAAACTTGTTCCTTTTATTTAATAATATAAAACATTTCTCCCATTATCTCCATAATCCCTGACAGCTGCACTGAGGGATATGACAGACAGACAGACATACACACACACACACACACTATTTAATCACCTCAGGCCAAAGACTACTCAAGACAGACTTTGTTTTAAATATGCTAAATTTGGCCTTTTTATCAAGGCCTGTCTGGTTCTCACACACAGCTATTGCCAACCATCAACATTGACTTGAATATTAATTGCTGGGATTTATTAGTATAAAGCATTTCTGCCATTAACTATATTTTCTCTGACAGCTTTAAACATATATATAAATAATACTTACGGTTAGATACATGCAGATCCACAATTGAGAAGAGTTTGGCTTAAGCTCGCTGGCCTGTGGAAAGACTGGAGAGAAAATACATCTGGTGTGTCTACTGCAAGGCAGGAAGTAGCTTTCAACATAACTTGTTTTCTTGTAGATGAGATGGAATCCACACTTTAATCAGCTTGAGTTAACTTATGAGGAAGTAGGTGATAGGTGGCATAGTTTCTGGAAACAAAACTCTGATAAACTGATAAAGATGTCACACATAGAGATCACAGGAGGCTGGTAAGGGGAGGACAGCTCATAATAATGGCTGCAATGGAGTAAATGGAACTGTATCAGCAACATGGAAACCAGGTCTTTGATGTGTTTGAGACCATTCTATTAATTCCATTCAGCCATTAATATGAGTCTGTTCTCCCAAATGAACGTGCCAGCAGCCACCTGTGAGAGATGCAAGCGATCGCTGAGGGATCCTCCACTTCCCTCAACCTGTTGTTTGTTCACTTTCACAGGATTGTTTTTCTTACTCTCCTTTTTCAGTTTTTAACTCTGTCCTCTTTATATTACCGTCCATATGTCACATATTGATTGAGGCATCCACAATATGTGAACCAGACATTCTGTTTATGACTTTAGGGTTTGTATCAGTGTTTGGTTTGTATTCTATACCAGAGGTTCTCAACCTTTTGTAGATTCTCTACCACCAATCACATTTGGACCTGTCTGAAGTACCTTTTCATGTGTGTGTGACAGGACGTGAAAACATTTTGGTTTATTTGTAATACTGTTTGTCTACATATCATTTAATGATGCAAATAATGTAATAAAGATAACAATCATTAAACATTATTACCATTTCTATTGTAATTATTGACTATAGAGGGGGTTGTTGTGAAATGTGGAATATGTTAGCCATTTCATGCAATCTGGAGCCTTCATTATATCAAATACTGGGGTGGCAGGTAGCGTAGTGGTTAGAGCGTTGGGCCAGTAACTGAAAGGTTGCTAGATTGAGTCACTGAGCTGACAAGGTAAACATCTGTTGTTCTGCCCCTGAACAAGGCAGTTAACCCACTGTTCCTAGGCTGTCATTGTAAATAAGAATTTGTTCTTAACTGACTTGACTAGTTAATGAAGGTTAAATAAAAATAAGGAACCATTCCAACTAACAGTAAATCTTGGGAGAGTGTGAAAGAGAGGAGACAGTGTGAGGGTTGACAGTGAAAGAGTAGAGACAATGAAAGAGGTGAAAGGGTAGACACAGTGTAAGAGAGGAGACATTGAAGGAGTAGGAGTGGCTTCAAGACAAGTCTCTGAATGTCTTTGAGTGGCCCAGCCAGAGCCTGGACTTGAATCTGATTAAACATCTCTGGAGAAAGCTGAAAATAGCTGTGCAAGGGTGGAGACAGTACCACTTAAGTATTCCTAATCACTCAGGTGAACTTAAAAATGTAAAATATGAATGGGAATATACTTCAGTTAGATTTTAATCATAAGAATTTCTAGGGGTGCCAATAATTGTGTTTTGGAGAATGTTTTGGAGAAAAATATTTTTTTCATTTATTTCACATTTATTTTTTTCAATCATTTTACTTCAATTAAAGGTTGGATTTTTTGTGTGAATATTTTGAATGCAAGACCAAGAGGATGAACAGCAAAGACATTTATTTACAGCCCGTTTTGCTCATATGTACCAAGGGTGCCAATATAAGTAGAGGGCACTGATCCAACAGTATGTTCATGTGATTATAGGAAAACAAATCCCTACTATTAGATACACTTAATCAGTTTCCTTAGATTTACTCTTTGGATCAATTTCTTTAGCTCCTCTGAACCGGTTCATTCCCAAGACAGATTCATTATTTTAGGGAAATAGTTCAGCCAAATGGAACCCCTACATTTTGGGAATGGGGAGGACAAGAGATCTTTCTCCATTAAGGCTCAGCTGGAAAACAGACAGTCCCTCACAGAGATTCTTGAATAAGGTCTTTTACCTTGTTTTGTTGTGGCCAGAGGGATGTCTGGGTCCAAGCCGAGCGAAATGGATCAAAAAGTCAGGTCGCTCTCATCCGGGTCACGGAACCAAATGTTGTGGAAAACCCCATCCAAAGGCTAAGGCAGAGACTATTTAATTGTATAATAGAAACATCTTTAATCAAGCAGTTGTGAGGGAGATCTGTCTCTGATTTCACAGTGAAGAACTCCAAGAGTAAATGGTTCCATGTCCCTTATATAGTGGGAGGTGATAATACTATCATATTGTTACACAACAGTTATTTATACAAGCAACAGTTCCAGAACACAATGGCCTTGTGTTAGAGTGCAGAAATTACAGGAGTCTATGAAAGGCATAACATCACAGTCAACACAGAACATGTCCCATGAGAAGTTAAAACAGCTCACCCCAAATTCTGCCACCACAATAGGATGACATTCAGCATCAATTGTACATGGTGAATTTCCTCTCTGTTAGTTTAATCATATAGTGATAAACAGATTGCAATTCATTCAGACGGTGAGTAACACACACACTTGCACACACATCCATTCTCAGGGTTCAGGTGAATTTTCTTCTTCCTGTTGATGGACTCTCTGGCCACTCCTACAATCCACCAAGTCTTCTGCTCCACCTGCACCTCATAGTAGAATCTCCCTGAGGAGAAGCCCTCCTTTCCCAGGACATAGAGAACATTATAAACCTCTCTGGGTTGTCAGGGAGATCCTGTTTTATGTCTCCACAATTCACTTGTTTCCCATCTTCAGACAGGATGAATCTGGGATGTGCTGTATCAGGGTCTAGAGTCACATCCCTGTTGAGAGAAACATATCAATATGCAGGACTGCATTTAACTGCTCAGTAAATTACTCTAGGACACATGAACGTATAGTGATGTGGTGTATCAGGGTCTAGAGTCACATCCACAGTGAAGTCAAAAATTGTCTGTATAAAAATGAGAAGAAAAGAAAATCAGTTTTGGGGACAGCAATTTACTGCAGGGCTTAATGCACAGTACATTACTGTAGACATATGTAGTCTATAGGTTATTGATAACAACATACTGTAGATATGAATGTGTGATAATGTTATTTCAAGTTAAACCGGAATGTGAAGACATGAATATTAATGTGAAACTCTACGTGGATGGACTGGAGAGTATTACTGTCACGCCCTGACCGTAGATTGCTTTGTATGTTTCTATTTTTTAGTTTGGTCAGGGTGTGATGTGGGTGGGTATTCTATGTTTTGTTCTATGTTTGTATTTCTATGTGTTTGACCTGGTATGGTTCCCAATCAGAGGCAGCTGTCAATCGTTGTCTCTGATTGAGAATCATACTTAGGTAGCCTGTTTTCCCCATTTTGGTTGTGGGTGTTTAATTTATGTTTAGTGTCTGTTCACCTGGCAGAACTTTTTCGTTTTCTCTTCGTTGTTATTTTATGTACTGTTCAGTTTTTCTATTAAAATATGACGAACACTTACTGCCTTTGCATTTTGGTCCTCCTCTCCTTCCACCAATGAGAATTGTTACATACACCTGTATGTTCTACTTTTGATAAGGGCCAATAGGGATCTGTGTAGTAAACTGTATAGGGAATAGGGTGCCATTTGGAACACAAACTGACTGCTGAGACAGACAAGTAAGAGGAACAGGAAACATATTGTATTAAGTATGTAAAACATGATCACAATACTTATAACATACTACCTATAAAGTATTACATGTACTGTGGCACCCAGAGCAACATTTTAAACATTTATCTCTATAACCCCATAATCATAAGACATACATTACATATCCTAATAGTTACAATTAGATGCTCTCAGATCACCATGAGAAAGGTTTGATGGTTTCAATATCGTCAGGAAACAGGAAGGAAGTTGTGCACCTACTGCAAGGCAGGGCTATGATGAACCACCATGTGTTAGTAGGCAGCATGGTTCAGTGAGAATAGAACGTTTTGAGGTAGAACTACCAGTATGTGAAACTTGTCAACATTGAGTATTCTTTAAAATGCCAGCATGTCATACTCATTTAGTTTTCTTTTACATAATTTTTTTTACCTTTATTTAACCAGGCAAGTCAGTTAAGAACAAATTATTATTTACAATGACCACCTACCCCGGCCAAACCTGAACGATGCTGGACCAATGGTGCACCGCCTTATGGGACTCCCAATCACGGCCAGATGTGATAGAGCCTGGATTCGAACCAGGGACTGTACTGATGCCTCTGGAAACTGAGATGCTGTGCCACTCAGGAGCCCACAGCACACATACAGCATGCAGACTTTCACTGAGTGACTCATGCTCCGTGCCTCATCCATACTGAATGTCCCATATTGACAGTGTCAGTTCCATACTATGTGGACTGCTGACTTGGACTACAGGAGAACCAGGGCCTTCTGACACTGATATAAAGCACACTAGAGGGCAGTAGAGACACACTGATCACAGGGACGTGGTAGCTAAGCTTTGATACGTATGGTGCTGTAGAGAGGAAGAGCATTATCATGTTGGGAACCAGTCCTCTTCTACCATCTCTTCTCATCTACATTCTCCTCTCATCTACCTCCTGCTGCTCATCTGCCTCCTGCTCCTCATCTGCCTCCTGCTCCTCATCTGCCTCCTGCTCCTCATCTGCCTCCTGCTCCTCATCTATCTCCTGCTCCTCATCTGCCTCCTGCTCCTCATCTACCTTCTCCTCTCATCTGCCTCCTGCTCCTCATCTACCTTCTCCTCTCATCTACCTCCTGCTCCTCATCTACCTTCTCCTCTCATCTGCCTCCTGCTCCTCGTCTGCCTCCTGCTCCTCATCTATCTTCTCCTCTCATCTGCCTCCTGCTCCTCATCTACCTTCTCCTCTCATCTGCCTCCTGCTCCTCATCTGCCTCCTGCTCCTCATCTACATTCTCCTCTCATCTGCCTCCTGCTCCTCATCTACCTTCTCCTCTCATCTGCCTCCTGCTCCTCATCTGCCTCCTGCTCCTCATCTACCTTCTCCTCTCATCTGCCTCCTGTTCCTCATCTACCTTCTCCTCTCATCTACCTTCTCCTCTCATCTGCCTCCTGCTCCTCATCTGCCTCCGGCTCCTCATCTGCCTCCTGCTCCTCATCTACCTCCTGCTCCTCATCTAACTCCTGCTGGACTTCCTGACCGGCCGCCCCCAGGTGGTGAGGGTAGGTAGCAACACATCTGCCATGCTGATCCTCAACACTGGAGCCCCCAGGGGTGCGTGCTCAGTCCCCTCCTGTACTCCTGTTCACCCACGACTTCATGGCCAGGCACGACTCAACGCCATCATTAAGTTTTCAGACGACACAACAGTGGTAGCCCTGATCACCGACAACAACAAGACAGCCTATAGGGAGGAGTTCAGAGACTAGGACAAAAAGGCTTCTCAACAGTTTTTACCCCCAAGCCATAAGACTCCTGAACAGGTCATCAAATGGCTACCCGGACTATTTACATTGTGTGTGTCCCCCAACCCCTCTTTTATGCTGCTGCTACTCTCTGTTTATCATATATGCATAGTCACTTTAACTATACATTCATGTACATACTACCTCAATTGGCCCGACCAACCAGTGCCCCCGCACATTGGCTAACCAGGCTATCTGCATGTGTCCCGCCACCCACCACCCGCCAACCCCTCTTTTACGCTACTGTTACTCTCTGTTCATCATATATGCATAGTCGCTTTAACCATATCTACATGTACATACTACCTCAAGCAGCCCGACTAACCGGTGCCTGTATGTAAACATAAGTTTCCCATGCCAATAAAGCTCTTGAATTGAAATTGAAAGAGAGGAGACAGTGAACGGGCAGAGCAGGGAGAGAGAATGAGATAAGGGCCACTGCACTGAGGGATATGACAGACAGACGGACAGACAGACAGACCCAGAACAATGCCCTGAGCATGTAGCAATTGTTCTTTACTAAGTGTGTGTGTGCTGTTCCTCAATGGACAACTGATAACACACTGCTCAGCATGTTCACTCTACTCAAAGCTTTAGTCCCATTAAGACAGATCTATCAATCAGCAGACAGCATGTATATTCATCTGAAGCATAAGGCTCATAAAGCAGGAGATTAACTGGGGTTGAGGAACACGGAAAACATCTGAAACACAACACTGCTCTGGGCACAACCATGTTGACTTGTTGTGTATGTATGGATGTATCTAATTCCAATGAGGCAAAATGGGACAGCCCACAGTATTGACTATAAAAAGCTAAGGCGTCCAGGACAGGACGCACGATCAGGGGCGGACATTCGTTTGTTCTCCTCCTTCACGGTTTGGTCCGACCGAGAGAGAGAGATCGTGTTATTTCGGGTAGCTACTATCGGCATACGGCAGGTGAGTTCACGACAGCTCACACGGAGTGTATAGACTACGAGCCTGGCAGTTTATCTATCTCTAGTTAAATATAGCGAGTGTCCTGGTTTCAGCACTGCAGGTCGTTAACAGCTCCAACAACACCAGAGGAGAGCGGAGATTTGAAGAGCCCCTCCCCGCCCAAGTAACAACCAGAGCCGGCAGAGTCCAAGCGCAGCCCTGTTGTCAGTTTCAGCACCAACAGCAAGGAAGAGCAGAGCTGTCCAAACATCCAGCAGTTTGTGACCGCTATCGTCGGTTGGATCATCCACACAACACAACACCCCCAAGACAGCTATAACCGGGAGTCATCTAGCGGGAAATAGCCTACAGCCACCGATTGAGTGGATATTTTATTTCAGAATGGCGTCCAAAGGAATGGGAGTTCTCCTTCTGCTCGGGATTTTTGCTGTGACTGTCTCCCAGATTTCTGCTTTTCCCACACCTGCCGAGGATGGTGAGTACATGGCCTGCTGATAGCCTACATCTGTGATGACTGGTTTCAGTGTGAATATTTTTTAGTTCGCTAGGCCTATAGCCCACTTTTAAAGTACATTTTAACTAGGCCAGGCTATATTTATAACCCTTTTCACATGTTAAAAATATATTTAAACATTATATATAAAACAAGCCAATTCAAGTTAAAATAGAGCAGGAAATAACAAATAAACAAATAGTTTGTGACGTTGGTCGTTTGCATGCGATGTAAGGCCGATTGCGTTCTATTTTCAACGCAGTTTATCTTTTGTTTGTTAAGCCGATTATGACGCTGCTGTGTCCCGTCGGGTCGGGAGTTAGGACTCACTGTAGCCCTAGACTGTACCCTCTTTCTCATCAATTAACCACATTAACCAAAACCACACTTGGCCCACATGACCAAGCAGGCATATCTTAAAAATACCCTGATGATGTTGGTCCCCTCAAATTCAAGTCAATGTCTTTCTCTGTCGTTCATATGAAAAGTTTCTTCTAAAACTGATTTTTAAGATAGTTTTTTAAGGCTATGATTTGAAGCAGACAGCTGGTCCTACATTTGTTTCTACCTAAATTACGTTTTAGATGTCTCAGATGATGTGATAGTGAATGGTGGGGATGGTGGTGGTGATGATGATGATGAAGACAATGATGATGCGGGTGATGATGTTGATTATGACGATGACAATGCTGCTGACCATAATAATAAAGGTGATTAGTAGTATTAATATTATGTGGTTTTATTTTCCCTGCAGATAAAGCTGTATTTTACAACAGACGACTGACTGAGGAGAGACCAATCCAGGAGCAGGTAAACTATCTCTTTCTTTCTCTGTCTCTCCTTCTCTCTCTCTCTCTCTCTCTCTCTCTCTCTCTCCTTCTCTCTCTCTCTCTCTCAATTCAATTCAATTCAATTCAAGGGCTTTATTGGCATGGGAAACATGTTAACATTGCCAAAGCAAGTGAGGTAGACAACAAAGTGAATATATAAGGTGAAAAACAACAAAAATAGACAGTAAACATTACACATACAGAAGTTTCAAAACAGTAAAGACATTACAAATGTCATATTATATATATATATATATACAATGTACAAATATCTCTCTCTATCTTTCTCTCTCTCTCCTTCTCTCTCTCTCTCTCTCTCTCTCTTTCTCTCTCTCTCCTCTCTCAATTCAATTCAATTCAAGGGCTTTATTGGCAGAAACATGTGTTAACATTCTCTGTCTCTCCTTCTCTCTCTCTCTCTCTCTCTCTCTCTCTCTCTCTCTCTCTCTCTCTCTCTCTCTCTCTCTCCTCTCTCTCTCTCTCTCTCTCTCTCTCTCTCTCTCTCTCTCTCTCTCTCTCTCTCTCTCTCTCTCTCTCTCTCTCTCTCTCTCTCTCTCTCTCTCTCTCTCTCTCTCTCTCTCTCTCCTCTCTCTCTCTCTCTCTCTCTCTCTCTCTCTCTCTCTCTCTCCTTCTCTCTCTCCTTCTCTCTCTCTCTCTCTCTCTCTCTCTCTCTCTCTCTCCTTCTCTCTCTCCTCTCTCTCCTTCTCTCTCTCTCTCTCTCTCTCTCTCTCTCTCTCTCTCTCTCTCTCTCTCTCCTTCTCTCTCTCCTCTCTCTCTCTCCTTCTCTCTCTCCTTCTCTCTCTCCTTCTCTCTCTCTCTCTCCTTCTCTCTCTCCTTCTCTCTCTCTCTCTCTCTCTCTCTCTCTCTTCTCTCTCTCTCTCTCTCTCTCTCTCTCTCTCTCTCTCTCTCTCTCTCTCTCTCTCTCTCTCTCCTTCTCTCTCTCCTTCTCTCTCTCTCTCTCTCTCTCCTTCTCTCTCTCTCTCTCTCTCTCTCTCTCTCTCTTCTCTCTCTCTCTCTCTCCTTCTCTCTCTCTCTCTCTCCTCTCTCTCTCTCTCTCTCCTTCTCTCTCTCCTTCTCTCTCTCTCTCTCTCTCTCTCTCTCTCTCTCTCTCCTTCTCTCTCTCTCTCTCTCTCTCTCCTCTCTCTCTCTCTCTCCTCTCTCTCCTTCTCTCTCTCTCTCTCTCTCTCTCCTTCTCTCTCTCTCTCTCTCTCTCTCTCTCTCTCTCTCTCCTTCTCTCTCTCTCTCTCTCTCTCTCTCTCCTTCTCTCTCTCTCTCTCTCTCTCTCTCTCTCTCTCTCTCTCTCTCTCTCTCTCTCTCTAAACCATCCTCTGTGCTATCTCCAGACTAATATCATGTCAAATAGACTTTGTGGAGGGGAGAGTTCTCAAACATCAACCACATCATATCAAACCAGACTGGAGCAACAGTAAACAAGCAAAGCTATTATGGTGAAGATGATTAACAGAGAAATGTTGACAGTGTTCATGTTCTTTTCCACAGATTGCAGAGGCAGATGATGTGAAAGCAGCAGTGGAGTCTGCAGGTAAGTGGATTCTTCTCAGGCAATCAATCAATATTGTTATTACATACATTTGAATATGGATGTGAATAGTGTGGAATGATTATTTTTGTTGTCTCTTGGATGTCTTCACAATATATAACTGTTTTATCTTATTTCAAGGCAGTGTTGTTCTTGTCTTTAGCTGTTCTGTACTGTGTAGGGTGTCCACCCACACTACCAAGAGTTGGTGAAAATGCACTTAGCTAATAAAATGTAACTTCCTTATGTAAAAAAAAAAAAATGTACCATGACAAATATGATTATTCATGTTTGAATGGTTCAGTGGGGTCTTTCTCTAACACAGTGGTTTCCACACTGTGGGGCGGACAGTATTTAACAGTTTGTGTTCGTCATCTGGAAACTTATTTCCATCGGTCACAAAAGGCTAAATTAGCATGACACGAGCTGAATTCACTGTAAACGGCTTGGGGGAAAAAGCTTGATATACGCTCAGTGCTTCATTGATATTTCACAGAGATAGGCTTGTTTTTGTGAGAAATCTTAGAAAAAGAACAATATTTTTGAATGAATATGAAAAGCGTATACTAAAATATGAAAATACTACGTCATGTCGTTATCCATCTTAGCTCTATATTATTTCATGTCCTGCGGATTGGAGAAGAAAGATGACTAGTTCAACAGTAAAGTGAGATGTCAGGTCGCCTGTAGCCTTAATTCATGAACAGAATCCAGCCTAGCTGACACAATGCCATTTCCTGGCCTCTTTCTCTGGCCTCTATTGTTTCAGTCACATTCATTTTAGTCGTCCTCCAAGGGTAAAAAATCCAATAACCTTTTACAGAATTATTATAGAGACATGACGTTTGGACCATTGGTTTTCTTAGACAATTATCTACAGTTAACATGTAAACATTTTTGTTTTTGATTGGACACCCTATACACGTATTGTGTGTTTTGTATGGACCCCAGGAAGAGTAGCTGTTTCATGTTTTGTGTGGACCCCAGGAAGAGTAGCTGTTTCATGTTTTGTGTGGACCCCAGGAAGAGTAGCTGTTTCATGTTTTGTATGGACCCCAGGAAGAGTAGCTGTTTCATGTTTTGTGTGGACCCCAGGAAGAGTAGCTGTTTCATGTTTTGTGTGGACCCCAGGAAGAGTAGCTGTTTCATGTTTTGTATGGACCCCAGGAAGAGTAGCTATTTCATGTTTTGTGTGGACCCCAGGAAGAGTAGCTATTTCATGTTTTGTATGGACCCCAGGAAGAGTAGCTGTTTCATGTGCAACAGCTAATAGGGATTATAATAAAATCCCCGGTTCCAAGACCACCTACTGCAGCCCATGGATCTGGCCCCGTATTCATAAAGCACCTCAGGCCCAACCCTGCTTAGCTGCAGAGGAAAACCAGCCAGGCCCAACCCTGTTTAGCTGCAGAGGAAAACCAGCCAGGCCCAACCCTGTTTAGCTGCAGAGGAAACCCAGCCAGGCCCAACCCTGCTTAGCTGCAGAGGAAAATCAGCCAGGTCAAACCCTGCTTAGCTGCAGAGGAAAATCAGCCAGGCCAACCCCTCCTTAGCTGCAGAGGAAAATCAGCCAGGCCCAACCCTGTTTAGCTGCAGAGGAAAACCAGCCAGGCCCAACCCTGCTTAGCTGCAGAGGAAAACCAGCCTGGCCAAACCCTCCTTAGCTGCAGTAGAAAACCAGCCAGGCCCAACGCTGTTTAGCTGCAGTGGAAAACCAGCCAGGCCCAATGCTGTTTAGCTGCAGTGGAAAACCAGCCAGGGCCCAACCCCTGTTTAGCTGCAGAAAACCAGCCAGGCTCAATGCTGTTTAGCTGCAGAGGAAAATCAGCCAGGCCAAACCCTGCTTAGCTGCAGTGAAAACCAGCCAGGCCCAACCCTGTTTAGCTGCAGAGGAAAACCAGCCAGGCCCAACGCTGTTTAGCTGCAGAGGAAAGACAGCAGAGAGTGATACAAGGTGGTTTGTGGCTGGCTTCTCTATTTAAAGATACACTATGGAAGTTTAGTTGATGAAACACAAATCTCAGTTTTAGGCTAACAATTTATGGGTGAAGGCTGGTGTGCCCTTTCTGGACAATATTTCTCTCCATAGAGTGGACTCATTTGGCTCAAGAGTGAGCACCCCCAGAGGCAGAAGCTTCATATAGCCTCTTAAATATTTGCCTCTCCCCTCAGACACCAAACCTGCTGTGGAGCCTAAAGAGGGTGAAAGAGGCAGAACCAGAACAAGAGAACGATGACTTCACTCTGCTCAAGTCCCTGGCCAAGGTCAAAGGTCAAAAGAGACCAATGAGACGCCGGTCAGACAGAGCCTGGAGAAGGAGCCTTACTTTCCAGACGAATCAGATTCTACCAAGAACCGCCGCTAGTCGAAGACTATGACTCAACAAAGATGGAAAACGGCAAGTACTAAGGTATCTAGTTTAGTCTGTTTATACTACAGCAAGTACCAAGGTATCTAAACTCAGCAAAAAATCTAAATGTCCTCTCACTGTCAATTGCATTTATTTTCAGCAAACTTAATATGTGTAAATATTTGTATGAACATAACAAGATTCAACAACTGAGACATAAACTGAACTGAAAGTTCCACAGACATGTGACTAACAGAAATTGAATAATGTGTCCCTGAACAAAGGGGGTTCAAAATCAAAAGTAATAGTCAGTATCTGGTGTGGCCACCAGCTGCATTAAGTACTGCAGTGCATCTCCTCCTCATGGTCTGCACCAGATTTGCCAGTTCTTGCTGTGAGATGTTACCCACTCTTCTACCAAGGCACCTGCAAGTTCCCGGACATTTCTGGGGGAATGGCCCTAGCCCTCACCTCTCCGATCCAACAGGTCCCAGACGTGCTCAATGGGATTGAGATCCGTCTTCGCTGGCCATGGGCAGAACACTGACATTCCTGTCTTGCAGGAAATCACGCACAGAACGAGCAGTATGGCTGGTGGCATTGTCATGCTGGAGGGTCAGGATGAGCCTGCAGGAAGGTTACCACATGAGGGAGGAGGATGTCTTCCTGCAACGCACAGCGGGAGATTGCCTGCAATGACAACAAGCTCAGTCCAATGATGCTGTGACACACCTCCCAGACCACAACGGACCCTCCACCTCCAAATCGATCCCACTCCAGAGTACAGGCCTCAGTATAACGCTCATTCCTTCAACGATAAACGCGAATCCAACTATCACCCCTGGTGAGACAAAAACTGCGACTCGTCAGTGAAGAGCACTTTTTGCCAGTTCTGTCTGGTCCAGCGACAGTGGGTGTGTGTGCCCATAGGCTGTTGTTGCCGGTCATGTCTGTTGAGGACCTGCCTTACAACAGTGGGCCTTTACAAGCCCCTTGCAGTCCAGCCTCTCAGCCTATTGTGGACAGTCTGAGCACTGATGGAGGGATTGTGCGTCCTGATGTAACACGAGCAGTTGTTGTTGCCATCCTGTACCTGTCCCGCAGGTGTGATGTTCAGATGTACCGATCCTGCAGGTGTTGTTACACGTGGTTCCTGCACTGCGAGGACAATTAGTCACTGTCCTTCCTGTCTCTGTAGCGCTATCTTGGGTGTCTCACAGTACAGACATTGCAATTTATTGCTCTTACCACATCTGCAGTCCTCTATACCTCCTTGCAGCATGTTCATGCGATGAACAGGGACCGGGCATCTTTCTGTTGGTGTTTTTCAGAGTCAGTAAAAAGGCCTCTTTGTGTCCTAAGTTTTCATAATCAGGACCTTTAATTGACTACTGTCTGTAAGCTGTTAGTGTCTTAACGACCATCTCAACAGGTGCATGTTCATTAATTGTTTAAGGTTCATTAAACAAGCATGGGAAACAGCGTTTTAAACCCTTTACAATAAGATCTATGAAGTTATTTGGATTTTTAGAATTATCTTTGATAGACAGGGTCCTGAAAAGGGACGTTTTTTGCTGAGTTTAGTTTAGTCTGTTTATACTACAGCAAGTAATTGCTGGGCATTATTTTAGTCTGATTACAATAACAGCCTCTTGGACAGACTAACCAGACAGAATGTTACAATAACGGCCTCTTGACAGACTAACCAGACAGAATGTTACAATAATGGCCTCTCTTGCACAGACTAACCAGACAGAATGTTGCTAACAATGGCTCTTGACAGACTAACCAGACAGAATGTTACAATAATGGCCTCTTGGACAGACTAACCAGACAGAATGTTACAATAATGGCCTCTTGGACAGACTAACCAGACAGAATGTTACAATAATGGCCTCTTGGACAGACTAACCAGACAGAATGTTACAATAATAGCTTCTTGGATAGACTAACCAGACAGAATGTTGCAATAATGGCCTCTTGGACAGACTAACCAGACAGAATGTTACAATAATGGCTTCTTGGATAGACTAACCAGACAGAATGTTACTAATAATGGCCTCTTGGACAGACTAACCAGACAGAATGTTACAATAATGGCCTCTTGGACAGACTAACCAGACAGAATGTTTACAATAATGGCCTCTTGGACAGACTAACCAGACAGAATGTTACAATAATGGCCTCTTGGACAGACTAACCAGACAGAATGTTACAATAATGGCCTCTTGGACAGACTAACCAGACAGAATGTTACAATAATGGCCTCTTGGACAGACTAACCAGACAGAATGTTGCAATAATG
>NW_027038009.1:0-24657 GCF_034236695.1 Oncorhynchus nerka | reverse complement strand
AATGACTGTGATATGTGGTAGCCTAGCTTAGTTTAATACAATGACTGTGATATGTGGTAGCCTAGCCTAGCTTAGTTTAATACAATGACTGTGATAGCCTAGCTTAGTTTAATACAATGACTGTGGTAGCCTAGCCTAGCTTAGTTCAATACACTGACACTGTTTAATACAATGTGTGTAGCCTAGCCTTAGTTTAATACAATGCTGATATGTTAGCCAATAGTTCAATACACTGACTGTGGTAGCCTAGCCTTTAGTTTAATACACTGACTGTGGTAGCTAGCTTAGCTTAGTTTAATACAATGACTGTTCAATACACTGACTGTATATGTGGACGTAGCCTAGCTTAGTTCAATACACTGACTGTGATATGTGGTAGCCTTATTACAGCATGACTGTGATATGTGGTAGCCTAGCCTAGCTTAGTTTAATACAATAGACTGTGTTTAATACATATGTGGTAGCCTAGCCTAGCTTAGTTTAATACACTGACTGTGTTTAATACAATAGCCTAGCCTAGCTTAGTTCAATACAATGACTGTGATAGCCTAGCTTAGTTTAATACACTGACTGTGGTAGTAGCACTGACTGTGATAGCTCAGTTTAGCTTAGTTTAATACACTGACTGTGACTGTGTAGCCTAGTTTAGCTGTGATAGCTTAGTTCAATACACTGACTGTGACTGACTGTGGTAGCCTAGCCTGTGATTTAGTTTAATACACTGACTGTGGTAGCCTAGTTTAGTTTAATACAGACTTAGCTTAGTTTAATACAATGACTGATATGTGGTAGCCTAGCTTAGTTTAATACACTGACTGTGATATAGCCTAGCCTAGCTTAGTTCAATACACTGACTGTGATACTGACTGTGATAGTGTGATATGTGGTAGCCTAGCCTACAGCTTAGTTTAATACACTGACTGTGGTTCAATAGCCTAGCCTTAGCTTAGTTTAATACACTGACTGTAGATAGTTCAATACAATGACTAGCCTAGCTTAGTTTAATACAATGACTGTGATAGCCTAGCTTAGTTTAATACACTGACTGTGGTAGCCTAGCTTAGTTTAATACACTGACTGTGGTAGCCTAGCCTAGCTTAGTTCAATACAATGACTGACTGTGGTAGCCTAGCCTAGCTTAGTTCAATACACTGACTGATACTGTGGTAGCTTAGCTTTAATACACTGACTAGCCTAGCTTAGTTTAATACACTGACTGACTGTGTAGCCTAGCTTAGTTTAATACACTGACTGTGGTGGTAGCCTAGCTTAGTTTAATACAATGACTGATATGTGGTAGACTAGCCTAGCTTAGTTCAATACACTGACTGTGATATGTGGTAGCCTAGCTTAGTTCAATACACTGACTGTGATATGTGGTAGCCTAGCCTAGCTTAGTTCAATACACTGACTGTGATATGTGGTAGCCTAGCTTAGTTTAATACAATGACTGTGATAGCCTAGCCTAGCTTAGTTTAATACACTGACTGTGGTAGCCTAGCTTAGTTTAATACACTGACTGTGGTAGCCTAGCTTAGTTTAATACACTGACTGTGATAGCCTAGCCTAGCTTAGTTTAATACACTGACTGTGGTAGCCTAGCTTAGTTTAATACACTGACTGTAGCTTAAATTCAATACAATGACTGTGATAGCCTCCTAGCTTAGTTTAATACAATGACTGTGATAGCCAGCTGTTTAATACTGACTGGTAGCCTAGCTTAGTTTAATACACTGACTGTGATAGTAGCCTAGCTTAGTTCAATACCTATAGTTCCAATGACTGTGATAACCTAGCCTAGTTTAATACAATGACTGACTGTAGTTTAGTTTAGTGAGCCTAGCTTAGTTTAATACACTGACTGTGGTAGCCTAGCTTAGTTTAATACACTGACTGTGATAGCCTAGTTTAGTTCAATACACTGACTGTGATAGCCTAGCCTAGCCTAGTTCAATACACTGGACTGTGATAGTTTAGTTTAATACACTGACTGTGATAGCCTAGTTAAGTTATAATGACTAAAAATGTTCAATACAATGACGGAACAGAGAACATCTTAATAGCTTAGTTTAATAAACTGCCAAACAACTGGACCTGTCAATACAATGACAGTCTGCCATGTTGATCCTGTATTTATAATGATCAGGCTGTGACAGACAATGACTGTGGTACTAGCTGAAATACAATGGACTTGTCAGTAGCCAAAGAAAGAGGGAGTTTAGTGACTGTGAGTCACTCTGGATAAGAACATTATACTAAATGACCAAATGTTCCCGAACAGAGAACATCTTAATCTGAAACTGCCAAACAAGACCTGAGTCTGCCATGTTGATCCTGTATTTATAATGACTGCTGTGACAGACAGCTGAAATACAATGACTCTGTCAGTCCAAAGAAAGAGGGAGGTTTAATTGCAGAATGGTGAGATTCAGGAGGACAGGACAACCCTCCCAGTGGAGGGAGCAGTCTCTTGTCTTTACCACACAGGTTGCATCCTCCTATAATCAACCTGTGTAACAGAAGGGGGGGATTTCAGCTTCAAGACTTTTCAATAATCTGATGCATGTTTTCACTTATGATGGAACTTAGTTGACCTTAGTTGAGCTACTGATTGACCTTGCTGACCTACTGATTGACCTTAGTTGAGCTACTGATTGACCTTAGTTGACCTACTGATTGACCTTAGTTGAGCTAATGATTGACCTTAGCTGAGCTACGGATTGACCTTAGTTGAGCTACTGATTGGACTCAGTTGAGCTACGGATTGACCTTAGTTGAGCTACTGATTGACCTTAGTTGACTTACTGATTGACCTTAGTTGACCTACAGATTGACCTTAGTTGAGCTACGGATTGACCTTAGTTGACCTACTGATTGCCCTTAGTTGACCTACTGATTGACCTTAGTTGAGCTACTGATTGACCTTAGTTGAGCTACGGATTGACCTTAGTTGAGCTACTGATTGACCTTAGTTGACCTACTGATTGACCTTAGTTGACCTACTGATTGACCTTAGTTGACCTACTGATTGCCCTTAGTTGAGCTACTGATTGCCCTTAGCTGAGCTGAAAAACACTGATTGACGTTAGTTGACTTTACTGATTGACGTTTACTGATTGACTTACTGATTGCCCTTAGTTGACCTACTGATTGCCCTTAGTTGAGCTACTGATTGACCTTAGTTGACCTACTGATTGCCCTTAGTTGACCTACTGATTGCCTTAGTTGAGCTACTGATTGCCCTTAGTTGAGCTACTGATTGACCTTAGTTGACCTACTGATTGTCCTTAATTGATTGTGTGTGTGTGTTGTGACCATTGAGATTTGCTGTTCTTAATTGTGTGAACATTCTTACCCACCCTCCTCAGACTGGAGCATCTCCTGGCAGTTCACACCCTCTTTATAAATCTGGGGATCACTGTTAGGCCTCCAGACCCTCTGTTAGGCCTCCAGACCCTCTGTTAGGCCTCTAGACCCTCTGTTAGGCCTCTAGACCCTCTGTTAGGCCTCTAGACCCTCTGTTAGGCCTCCAGACCCTCTGTTAGGCCTCTAGACCCTCTGTTAGGCCTCTAGACCCTCTGTTAGGCCTCCAGACCCTCTGTTAGGCCTCTAGACCCTCTGTTAGGCCTCCATCCCCTCTGTTAGGCCTCCATCCCCTCTGTTAGGCCTCCATCCCCTCTGTTAGGCCTCTAGACCCTCTGTTAGGCCTCTAGACCCTCTGTTAGGCCTCCAGGCCCTCTGTTAGGCCTCTAGACCCTCTGTTAGGCCTCTAGACCCTCTGTTCGGGCTGCACGGGGAGATGGAGATGATGGTGGAAGTTTGGGGTTAACTGGGTTAAAATCTTCCTAGAAGTCAGGAAAATGACATGGGACATTCCAAAATGGGGGATTTTTCCAAGGAAAAAAGTAATTATTGGTATTTTTTTAACATGGTTTAGAGTAAAACTACAGTTACAAGGCCTTGAAAGGCACTTAGCCCTCTCTCCTAGAGACAGACAGACACATGTACTTAGCCCTCTCTCCTAGAGACAGACAGACACATGTACTTAGCCCTCTCTCCTAGAGACAGACACATGTACTTAGCCCTCTCTCCTAGAGACAGACACATGACTTTACCCCCTCTCTCCTAGAGACAGACAGACAGACACATGTACTTAGCCCTCTCTCCTGAGAGACAGACAGACACATGTACTTAGCCCCTCTCTCCTCCCTCCCAGTCTTCTCAACCCTCCCTCCCAGTCTCTCAACCCCTCCCTCCCAGTCTCTCAACCCTCCCTCCCAGTCTCTCAACCTCCCTCCCTGTCTCTTAACCCTCCCTGTCTCTTAACCCTCCCTCCCTGTCTCTTAACCCTCCCTCCCTGTCTCTTAAACCTCCCTCCCTGTCTCTTAAACCCTCCCTCCATGTCTCTCAGCCCTCCTGTCTCTTAACCCTCCCTCCATGTCTCTTAACCCTCCCTCCATGTCTCTTAACCCTCCTCCCTGTCTCTTAACCCTCCCTTCCTCCCTGTCTCTTAACCCTCCCTTCCTCCTGTCTCTTAACCCTCCTTCCTCCCTGTCTCTTAACCCCTCCTTCCTCCTGTCTTTAACCCTCCCTTCCTCCTGTCTTTAACCTCCTTCCTCCCCTGTCTCTTAACCCTCTCTCCCTCTCTTAACCCGGTCTCTTAACCCTGCTCCCTGTCTCTTAACCCTTCATCCCTGTCTCTAACCCTCCTCCTGTCTCTTAACCCTTCCTCCCTGTCTCTTAACCCTTCCTCCCTGTCTCTTAACCCTTCCTCCCTGTCTCTTAACCCTTCCTCCCTGTCTCTTAACCCTCCCTCCCTGTCTCTTAACCCTCCATTCCTCCCTGTCTCTTAACCCTCCCTCCCTGTCTCTTAACCCTCCCTTCCTCCCTGTCTCTTAACCCTCCTTCCTCCTGTCTCTTAACCCTCCTTCCCTGTCTCTTAACCCTCCTTCTCCCAGTCTCTTCACCTCCCTCCTCCTCCCTCTTTAACCCTCCCTTCCTCCCTGTCTCTTAACCCTCCCTCCTGTCTCTTAACCCTCCCTCCCTGTCTCTTAACCCTCCCTCCCAGTCTCTTAACCCTCCTCTAACCCCTCCCTGTCTCTTAACCCTTCCTCCCTGTCTCTTAACCCTTCCTCCTGTCTCTTAACCCTCCCTTCCTCCCTGTCTCTTAACTCCCTTCCTCCCTGTCTCTTAACCCTCCCCTCCCAGTCTCTTAACCCTTCCTCCAGTCTCCCTCCTCCTGTCTCTTAACCCTTCCTCCTGTCCTAACCCCCAGTCTCTTAACCCTCCTCCCAGTCTCTCCCCCTCCCAGTCTCTTAACCCTCCCTTCCTCCCAGTCTCTTAACTCCTCCCTTCCTCCCTGTCCTTAACCTCCCTCCTTCCTCTCCCTGTCTCTTAACCCTCCCTCCCTGTCTCTTAACCCTCTCCCTCCCTGTCTCTTAACCTCCTTCCTCCCTGTCTCTTAACCCTCTGTCCATGTCTCTTAACCCTCCCTTCCTCCTGTCTCTTAACCCTCCCTTCCTCCCTGTCTCTTAACCCTCCCTTCCTCCCTGTCTCCTAACCCTCCCTTCCTCCCTGTCTCTTAACCCCTTCCCCTTCCTAACCCTCCCTTCCTCCCTGTCTCTTAACCCTCCCTCCCTGTCTTTAACCCTCCCTCCCTGTATCTTAACCCTCCCTTCCTCCCTGTCTCTTAACCCTCCCTCCCTGTCTCTTAACCCCTCCCTGTTCTTAACCCTCCCTCCCTGTCTCTTAACCCTCCCTTCCTCCTGTCTCTTAACCTCCCTTCCTCCATGTCTCTTAACCCTCCTTCCTCCCTGTCTCTTAACCTCCCTTCCTCCCTGTCTCTTAACCCTTCCTCCCCCTGTCTCTTAACCCTCCCTCCCTCCCCTCCCACTCCCTGTCTCTAACCTCCCTCCCTCCCCTGTCTCTTAACCCTCCTCCCTCCTGTTCTTTAACCCTCCCTCCTCCCTGTCTCTTAACCCTCCCTCCCTCCCTGTCTCTTAACCCTCCCTCCCTGTCTCTTAACCCTCCCTTCCCTCCCTGTCTCTTAACCCTCCCTTCCTCCCTGTCTCTTAACCCTCCTTCCTCCCTGTCTCTTAACCTCCCTTCCTCCCTGTCTCTTAACCCTCCCTTCCTCCCTGTCTCTTAACCCTCCCTTCCTCCTGTCTCTTAACCCTCCTTCCTCCTGTCTCTTAACCCTCCTCCCTCCTGTCTCTTAACCCTCCCTCCCTCCCTGTCTCTTAACCCCCTCCCTCCCTCCCTGTCTCTTAACCCTCCCTCCCTCCCTGTCTCTTAACCCTCCCTCCTCTCCCTGTCTCTTAACCCTCCCTCCCCTGTCTCTTAACCTCCCTCCCTCCTGTCTCTTAACCCTCCCTCCCTCCCTGTCTCTTAACCCTCCCTCCCTCCCTGTCTCTTAACCCTCCCTCCTCCCTGTCTCTTAACCCTCCCTTCCTCCTGTCTCTTAACCCTCTCTCCATGTCTCTTAACCTCCTTCCTCCCTGTCTCTTAACCCTCCTCCCTCCCTGTCTCTTAACCCTCCCTCCCTCCCTGTCTCTTAACCCTCCCTCCCTCCCTGTCTCTTAACCCTCCCTCCTCCCTGTCTCTTAACCCTCCCTCCCTCCCTGTCTCTTAACCCTCCCTCCTCCCTGTCTCTTAACCCTCTGTCCATGTCTCTTAACCCTCCCTTCCTCCCTGTCTCTTAACCCTCCCTTCCTCCCTGTCTCTTAACCCTCCCTTCCTCCCTGTCTCTTAACCCTCCCTTCCTCCCTGTCTCTTAACCCTCCCTCCCCTGTCTCTTAACCCTCCCTCCCTGTCTCTTAACCCTCCCTTCCTCCCTGTCTCTTAACCCTCCCTTCCTCCCTGTCTCTTAACCCTCCCTCCCTGTCTCTTAACCCTCCCTCCCTGTCTCTTAACCCTCCCTTCCTCCCTGTCTCTTAACCCTCTCTCCATGTCTCTTAACCCTCCCTTCCTCCCTGTCTCTTAACCCTCCCTTCCTCCCTGTCTCTTAACCCTCCCTCCCTCCCTGTCTCTTAACCCTCCCTCCCTCCCTGTCTCTTAACCCTCCCTCCCTCCCTGTCTCTTAACCCTCCCTCCCTCCCTGTCTCTTAACCCTCCCTCCCTCCCTGTCTCTTAACCCTCCCTCCCTCCCTGTCTCTTAACCCTCCCTCCCTCCCTGTCTCTTAACCCTCCCTCCTCCCTGTCTCTTAACCCTCCCTCCCTCCTGTCTCTTAACCCTCCCTCCCTGTCTCTTAACCCTCCTTCCTCCTGTCTCTTAACCCTCCTTCCTCCCTGTCTCTTAACCCTCCTTCCTCCCTGTCTCTTAACCCTCCCTTCCTCCCTGTCTCTTAACCCTCCCTTCCTCCCTGTCTCTTAACCCTCCCTTCCTCCCTGTCTCTTAACCCTCCCTTCCTCCCTGTCTCTTAACCCTCCCTCCCTCCCTGTCTCTTAACCCTCCCTCCCTCCCTGTCTCTTAACCCTCCCTCCCTCCCTGTCTCTTAACCCTTCCTCCCTCCCTGTCTCTTAACCCTTCCTCCCTCCCTGTCTCTTAACCCTCCCTCCCTCCCTGTCTCTTAACCCTCCCTCCCTCCCTGTCTCTTTACCCTCCCTTCCTCCCTGTCTCTTAACCCTCTCTCCTGTCTCTAACCTCCTTCCTCCTGTCTCTTAACCCTCCCTCCCTCCCTGTCTCTTAACCCTCCCTCCTCCCTGTCTCTTAACCCTCCCTCCCTCCCTGTCTCTTAACCCTCCCTCCTCCCTGTCTCTTAACCCTCCTTCCTCCCTGTCTCTTAACCCTCCCTCCCTCCCTGTCTCTTAACCCTCCTGTCCATGTCTCTTAACCCTCCTTCCTCCCTGTCTCTTAACCCTCCCTTCCTCCCTGTCTCTTAACCCTCCCTTCCTCCCTGTCTCTTAACCCTCCCTTCCTCCCTGTCTCTTAACCCTCCCTCCCTGTCTCTTAACCCTCCCTCCCTGTCTCTTAACCCTCCCTTCCTCCCTGTCTCTTAACCCTCCCTTCCTCCCTGTCTCTTAACCCTCCCTCCCTGTCTCTTAACCCTCCCTCCCTGTCTCTTAACCCTCCCTCCCTGTCTCTTAACCCTCCCTCCCTCCCTGTCTCTTAACCCTCTCTCCCTGTCTCTTAACCCTCCCTTCCTCCCTGTCTCTTAACCCTCCCTTCCTCCCTGTCTCTTAACCCTCCCTTCCTCCCTGTCTCTTAACCCTCCCTTCCTCCCTGTCTCTTAACCCTCCCTCCCTCCCTGTCTCTTAACCCTCCCTCCCTCCCTGTCTCTTAACCCTCCCTCCCTGTCTCTTAACCCTCCCTCCCTGTCTCTTAACCCTCCCTCCCTGTCTCTTAACCCTCCCTTCCTCCCTGTCTCTTAACCCTCCCTTCCTCCCTGTCTCTTAACCCTCCCTTCCTCCCTGTCTCTTAACCCTCCCTTCCTCCCTGTCTCTTAACCCTCCCTTCCTCCCTGTCTCTTAACCCTCCCTCCTCCCTGTCTCTTAACCCTCCCTCCCTCCCTGTCTCTTAACCCTCCCTCCCTCCCTGTCTCTTAACCCTCCCTCCCTCCCTGTCTCTTAACCCTCCCTTCCTCCCTGTCTCTTAACCCTCCCTCCCTCCCTGTCTCTTAACCCTCTGTCCATGTCTCTTAACCCTCCCTTCCTCCCTGTCTCTTAACCCTCCCTTCCTCCCTGTCTCTTAACCCTCCCTTCCTCCCTGTCTCTTAACCCTCCCTCCCTGTCTCTTAACCCTCCCTCCTGTCTCTTAACCCTCCCTCCTGTCTTTAACCCTCCCTCCCTGTCTCTTAACCCTCCCTTCCTCCCTGTCTCTTAACCCTCCTTCCTCCCTGTCTCTTAACCCTCCCTTCCTCCCTGTCTCTTAACCCTCCCTTCCTCCCTGTCTCTTAACCCTCCCTCCCTGTCTCTTAACCCTCCCTCCCTGTCTCTTAACCCTCCTCCTCCTGTCTCTTAACCCTCTCTCCCTGTCTCTTAACCCTCCCTTCCTCCCTGTCTCTTAACCCTCCTTCCTCCCTGTCTCTTAACCCTCCCTTCCTCCCTGTCTCTTAACCTCCTCCCTCCCTGTCTCTAACCCTCCCTCCTCCCTGTCTCTTAACCCTCCCTTCCTCCCTGTCTCTTAACCCTCCCTTCCTCCCTGTCTCTTAACCCCCTTCCTCCCTGTCTCTAACCCTCCCTTCCTCCCCCCTGTCTCTAACCCTCCTTCCTCCCTGTCTCTTAACCCTCCCTTCCTCCCTCTAACCCTCCCTCCCTGTCTCTCTAACCCTCCCTTCCTCCCTCTGTCTCTTAACCCTCTCTCCATGTCTCTAACCCTCCCTTCCTCCCCCTGTCTCTTAACCTCCTCCCTCCCGTCTCTAACCCTCCCTCCCTCCCTGTCTCTTAACCTCCCTTCCCTCCCCTGTCTCTTAACCCTCCCTTCCTCCCTGTCTCTTAACCCTCTCCCTCCCCTGTCTCTTAACCCTCCTCCTCCCTGTCTCTTAACCCTCCCCCTCCATGTCTCTTAACCTCTTAACCCTCCATGTCTCTTAACCCTCCATGTCTCTTCCCTGTCTCTTAACCCTTCCTCCCTGTCTCTTAACCTCCCTTCCTCCCTGTCTCTTAACCCCTCCCTCCCTGTCTCTCTTAACCTTCACTCATGTCTCTTAACCCTCCCTTCCTCCATGTCTCTTAACCCTCCCTTCCTCCCTGTCTCTTAACCCTCCCTCCCTCCCTGTTAACCCTCCCCCGGTCATTCCCTCCCTGTCTCTTAACCCCTCATTCCTCCATGTCTCTTAACCTCATTCCCTCCATGTCTCTTACCCTCCCTCCCTCCTGCTCCCAACCCTCCTCCCTCCCCTGTCTCTTAACCCTCCCTGTCCAACCTCCCTCCCTCCATGTCTCTTAACCCTCCTGTCTCTTAACCTCACTCCCTGTCTCTTAACCTCACTCCTGTCTCTTAACCTCACTCCTGTCTCTAACCCTCACTCTGTCTCTTAACCTCCCTTCTCCCTCCCCCTGTCTCTTAACCCTCCCTCCCCTCCCTGTCTCTTAACCCTCCCTCTCCTCCCTGTCTCTTAACCCTCCTTCCTCCTGTCTCTTAACCCTCCCTTCCTCCCTGTCTCTTAACCCTCCCTCCCTCCCTGTCTCTTAACCCTTCCTCCCTCCCTGTCTCTTAACCCTCCCTCCCTCCCTGTCTCTTAACCCTCCCTCCCTCCCTGTCTCTTAACCCTCCCTCCTCCCTGTCTCTTAACCCTCCTCCCTCCTGTCTCTTAACCCTCCCTCCCTCCTGTCTCTTAACCCTTCCTCCTCCCTGTCTCTTAACCCTCCTCCCTCCTGTCTCTTAACCCTTCCTCCTCCCTGTCTCTTAACCCTCCCTTCCTCCTGTCTCTTAACCTCCCTCCCTGTCTCTTAACCCTCCCTCCCTGTCTCTTAACCCTCATTCCCTCCATGTCTCTTAACCCTCATTCCCTCCATGTCTCTTAACCCTCCCTCCCTGTCTCTTAACCCTCCCTCCCTCCCTGTCTCTTAACCCTCCCTTCCTCCCTGTCTCTTAACCCTCCCTCCCTGTCTCTAACCCTTCCTCCTGTCTCTTAACCCTCCCTTCCTCCCTGTCTCTTAACCCTCCCTTCTCCTGTCTCTTAACCCTCCCTCCCTGTCTCTTAACCTCCCTCCCTGTCTCTTAACCCTCCTTCCTCCCTGTCTCTTAACCCTCCCTCCCTCCCTGTCTCTTAACCCTCCCTCCCTCCCTGTCTCTTAACCCTCCCTCCCTCCCTGTCTCTTAACCCTCCCTCCCTCCCTGTCTCTTTACCCCTCCCTGTCTCTTAACCCTCCCTCCTCCCTGTCTCTTAACCCTCCCTCCCTCCCTGTCTCTTAACCTCCCTCCCTCCCTGTCTCTTAACCCTCCCTCCCTCCCTGTCTCTTAACCCTCCCTCCCTCCCTGTCTCTTAACCCTCCCTCCCTCCCTGTCTCTTAACCCTCCCTTCCTCCCTGTCTCTTAACCCTCCCTCCCTGTCTCTTAACCCTCCATGTCTCTTAACCCTCCCTCCCTCCCTGTCTCTTAACCCTCATTCCCTCCATGTCTCTTAACCCTCCCTCCCTGTCTCTTAACCCTCCCTCCCTCCCTGTCTCTTAACCCTCCCTCCCTGTCTCTTAACCCTTCCTCCCTGTCTCTTAACCCTCCCTTCCTCCCTGTCTCTTAACCCTCCCTCCCTGTCTCTTAACCCTCCCTCCCTGTCTCTTAACCCTCCCTCCCTGTCTCTTAACCCTCCCTTCCTCCCTGTCTCTTAACCCTCCCTTCCTCCCTGTCTCTTAACCCTCCCTTCCTCCCTGTCTCTTAACCCTCCCTCCTCCTGTCTCTTAACCCTCCTCCTCCCTGTCTCTTAACCCTCCCCTCCCTGTCTCTTAACCCTCCCTTCCTCCCTGTCTCTTAACCTCTCTCCATGTCTCTTAACCCTCCCTCCTGTCTCTTAACCCTCCCTTCCTCCTGTCTCTTAACCCTCCCTTCCTCCCTGTCTCTTAACCCTCCCTCCCTGTCTCTTAACCCTCCCTCCCTCCCTTTCTCTTACCCCTCATTCCCTCCATGTCTCTTAACCCTCCCTCCTCCTGTCTCTTAACCCTCCTCCCTCCCTGTCTCTTAACCCTCCCTCCTCCTGTCTCTTAACCCTCCCTCTCCTGTCTCTTAACCCTCCTTCCTCCCTGTCTCTTAACCCTCCCTCCTCCCCTGTCTCTTAACCCTCCCTTCCTCCTGTCTCTTAACCCTCCCTCCTCCCTGTCTCTAACCTCCTCCCCCTGTCTCTTAACCCTCCCTCCTCCTGTCTCTTAACCCTCCCTCCTCCCTGTCTCTTAACCTCCCTCCTCCCTGTCTCTTAACCCTCCCTCCCTCCTGTCTCTTAACCCTCCCTCCCTCCTGTCTCTTAACCCTCCCTCCTGTCTCTTAACCCTCCCTCCTGTCTCTTAACCCTCCCCTCCCTGTCTCTTAACCCTCCCTTCCTCCTGTCTCTTAACCCTCCCTTCCTCCTGTCTCTTAACCCTCCCTCCCTGTCTCTTAACCCTCCCTCCCTGTCTCTTAACCCTCCCTTCCTCCCTGTCTCTTAACCCTCCCTTCCTCCCTGTCTCTTAACCCTCCCTTCCTCCCTGTCTCTTAACCCTCCCTTCCTCCTGTCTCTTAACCCTCCCTTCCTCCCTGTCTCTTAACCCTCCCTTCCTCCCTGTCTCTTAACCCTCCCTCCCTCCCTGTCTCTTAACCCTCCCTCCCTCCCTGTCTCTTAACCCTCCCTCCCTCCCTGTCTCTTAACCCTCCCTCCTCCCTGTCTCTTAACCCTCCCTCCTCCCTGTCTCTTAACCCTCCTCCCTCCCTGTCTCTTAACCCTCCCTTCCTCCCTGTCTCTTAACCCTCCCTTCCTCCCTGTCTCTTAACCCTCCCTTCCTCCCTGTCTCTTAACCCTCCCTTCCTCCCTGTCTCTTAACCCTCCTTCCTCCCTGTCTCTTAACCCTCCCTCCCTCCCTGTCTCTTAACCTTCCCTCCCTCCCTGTCTCTTAACCCTCCCTCCCTCCCTGTCTCTTAACCCTCCCTCCCTCCCTGTCTCTTAACCCTCCCTCCCTCCCTGTCTCTTAACCCTCCCTCCCTCCCTGTCTCTTAACCCTCCCTCCCTCCCTGTCTCTTAACCCTCCCTCCCTCCCTGTCTCTTAACCCTCCCTCCCTGTCTCTTAACCCTCCCTGTCTCTTAACCCTCCATGTCTCTTAACCCTCTCCTCCATGTCTCTTAACCCTCCCTTCCTCCCTGTCTCTTAACCCTCCTTCCCTCCATGTCTCTTAACCCTCCCTTCCCTCCCTGTCTCTTAACCCTCCTTCCTCCCTGTCTCTTAACCCTCCCTTCCTCCCTGTCTCTTAACCTCCTCCCTCTTAACCCTCCCTCCTGTCTCTTAACCCTCTCTTCCTCCCTGTCTCTTAACCCTCCCTTCCTCCCTGTCTCTTAACCCTCCCTTCCTCCCTGTCTCTTAACCTCTCCCTCCCTGTCTCTTAACCCTCCCTTCCTCCCTGTCTCTTAACCCTCCCTTCCCTCCCTGTCTCTTAACCCTCCCTTCCTCCCTGTCTCTTAACCCTCCTTCCTCCCTGTCTCTTAACCCTCCCTCCCTCCTGTCTCTTAACCCTCCCTCCCTCCTGTCTCTTAACCCTCCTCCCTCCCTGTCTCTTAACCTCCCTCCCTCCCTGTCTCTTAACCCTCCTTCCTCCCTGTCTCTTAACCCTCCCTTCCTCCCTGTCTCTTAACCCTCCTTCCTCCCTGTCTCTTAACCCTCCCTTCCTCCCTGTCTCTTAACCCTCCCTCCCTCCCTGTCTCTTAACCCTCCCTCCCTCCCTGTCTCTTAACCCTCCCTCCCTCCCTGTCTCTTAACCCTCCCTCCTCCCTGTCTCTTAACCCTCCCTCCTCCCTGTCTCTTAACCCTCCCTCCCTCCCTGTCTCTTAACCCTCCCTCCCTCCCTGTCTCTTAACCCTCCCTCCCTCCCTGTCTCTTAACCCTCCCTCCCTCCCTGTCTCTTAACCCTCCCTCCCTCCCTGTCTCTTAACCCTCCCTTCCTCCCTGTCTCTTAACCCTCCCTCCCTGTCTCTTAACCCTCCCTCCGGTCCTCTTAACCCTCCCTCCGGTCCTCTTAACCCTCCACTCCCTGTCTCTTAACCCTCCCTCCAGTCTCTCTGGCCCCTCCCTCCCTGTCTCTCCAGCCACTCCCTCGGTCTCCGCCCAGCCTCACTCCACCAATGTAACCCTCCCTCAGATCTCTTAACCCTCCCTCCCTCCTGTCTCTTAACCCTCCCTCCCAGTCTCTTAACCCTTCCTCCTGTCTCTTAACCCTCCCTCCCTCCCTGTCTCTTAACCTCCCTCCCTCCCTGTCTCTTAACCCTCCCTCCCTCCCTGTCTCTTAACCCTTCCCTCCCTGTCTCTTAACCCTCCTCCCTTCCCCAGTCTCTTAACCCTCCCCCTCCCAGTCTCTTAACCCTCCCTTCCTCCATGTCTCTTAACCCTCCTTCCTCCCTGTCTCTTAACCTCATTTCCTCCCTGTCTCTAACTCCTGTCTCTTAACCCCTTCTCCATGTCTCTTAACCCTCATTCCCTCATGTCTCTTAACCCTCCTCTCCCTGTCTCTTAACCCTCCCTCCCTCCCTGTCTCTTAACCCTCCCTCTCCTCCCTGTCTCTTAACCCTCCCTCCCTCCCCGTCTCTTAACCCTCCCTCCTCCCTGTCTCTTAACCCCTCCCTCTCCTGCCCTTAACCTTCCCTTCCTCCCTGTCTCTTAACCCTCCTTCCTCCCTGTCTCTTAACCCCTCCATGTCTCTTAACCCTCCCTCCCTCCCCTCCCTGTCTCTTAACCTTCCCTCCTCCCTGTCTCTTAACCCTCCCTTCCTCCCTGTCTCTTAACCCTCCCTTCCTCCCTGTCTCTTAACCCCCCCTCCCTCCCTGTCTCTTAACCCTCCCTCCCTCCCTGTCTCTTAACCCTCCCTCCTCCCTGTCTCTTAACCCTCCCTCCCTCCCTGTCTCTTAACCCTCCCTCCCTCCCTGTCTCTTAACCCTCCCTCCCTCCCTGTCTCTTAACCCTCCCTTCCTCCCTGTCTCTTAACCTCCCTTCCTGTCTCTAACCTCCTCCTCCTGTCTCTTAACCTCCCTCCCTCCCTGTCTCTTAACCTCTCTCCCTCCCTCTGTCTCTTAACCTCCCTCCTCCCTGTCTCTTAACCCTCCTCCTCCCTGTCTCTAACCCTCCCTCCCTCCGTCTCTTAACCCTCCCTCCCTCCTGTCTCTTAACCCTCCCTCCCTCCCTGTCTCTTAACCCTCCCTCCTCCCTGTCTCTTAACCCTCCCTCCCTGTCTCTTAACCTCCCTCCCTGTCTCTTAACCCTCCCTCCTCCCTGTCTCTTAACCCTCCCTTCCTCCCTGTCTCTTAACCCTCCCTCCCTCCTGTCTCTTAACCCTCCCTCCCTGTCTCTTAACCCTCCCTCCTCCTGTCTCTTAACCCTCCCTTCCTCCCTGTCTCTTAACCCTCCCTTCCTCCCTGTCTCTTAACCCTCCCTTCCTCCCTGTCTCTTAACCCTCCCTCCTCCCTGTCTCTTAACCCTCCCTCCCTCCCTGTCTCTTAACCCTCCCTCCCTCCCTGTCTCTTAACCCTCTCCTCCCTGTCTCTTAACCCTCCCTCCCTCCCCTGTCTCTTAACCCTCCCTCCTCCCTGTCTCTTAACCCTCCCTCCTCCCTGTCTCTTAACCCTCCCTCCTCCCTGTCTCTTAACCCTCCCTCCCTCCCTGTCTCTTAACCCTCCTTCCTCCCTGTCTCTTAACCCCTCCTCCCTGTCTCTTAACCCTCCCTCCTCCCTGTCTCTTAACCCTCCCTTCCTCCCTGTCTCTTAACCTCCCTCCTCCTGTCTCTTAACCCTCCCTCCTCTCCTGTCTCTTAACCTCCCTCCTCCCTGTCTCTTAACCCTCCCTCCCTCCCTTTCTCTTAACCCTCATTCCCTCCCTGTCTCTTTACCCTCCTTCCCTCCCTGTCTCTTTACCCTCCCTCCCTCCCCTGTCTCTTAACCCTCCTCCCTCCCTGTCTCTTAACCCTCCTTCCTCCCTGTCTCTTAACCCTCCCTCCTCCTGTCTCTTAACCCTCCCTCCCTGTCTCTTAACCTCCTCCCTGTCTCTTAACCCTCCCTCCTGTCTCTTAACCCTCCCTCCTGTCTCTTAACCCTCCCTCCCTCCCTGTCTCTTAACCCTCCTCCCTGTCTCTTAACCCTCCTCCTGTCTCTTAACTCCCTGTCTCTCTAACCTCCTTCCTCCCTGTCTCTTAACCCTCCCTTCCTCCCTGTCTCTTAACCCTCCCTTCCTCCTGTCTCTTAACCCTCCCTCCCTCCCTGTCTCTTAACCTTCCCTCCCTCCCGTCTCTCTAACCCTCCCTTCCTCCTGTTCTAACCCTCCCTCCTCCTGTCTCTTAACCTCCCTTCTCCCTGTCTCTTTACCCTCCCTCCCTCCCTGTCTCTTAACCCTCCCTCCCTCCCTGTCTCTTAACCCTCCCTGTCTCTTAACCCTCCCTCCCTCCATGTCTCTTAACCCTCCCTGTCTCTTAACCCTCACTCCCTGTCTCTTAACCCTCACTCCCTGTCTCTTAACCCTCACTCCCTGTCTCTTAACCCTCCCTCCCTGTCTCTTAACCCTCCATGTCTCTTAACCCTCACTCCCTGTCTCTTAACCCTCACTCCCTGTCTCTTAACCCTCCCTCCCTGTCTCTTAACCCTCCATGTCTCTTAACCCTCCCTTCCTCCCTGTCTCTTAACCCTCCCTCCCTGTCTCTTAACCCTCCCTCCCTGTCTCTTAACCCTCCCTCCCTGTCTCTTAACCCTCCCTTCCTCCCTGTCTCTTTACCCTCCCTTCCCCTGTCTCTTAACCCTCCTTCCTCCCTGTCTCTTAACCCTCCTTCCTCCCTGTCTCTTAACCTCCCTCCCTCCCTGTCTCTTAACCCTCCTTCCTCCCTGTCTCTTAACCCTCCTTCCTCCTGTCTCTTAACCCTCCTTCCTCCCTGTCTCTTAACCCTCCCTTCCTCCCTGTCTCTTAACCCTCCCTCCTCCCTGTCTCTTAACCCTCCCTCCCTCCCTGTCTCTTAACCCTCCCTCCCTCCCTGTCTCTTAACCCTCCCTCCCTCCCTGTCTCTTAACCCTCCCTCCCTCCCTGTCTCTTAACCCTCCCTCCTCCCTGTCTCTTAACCCTCCCTCCCTCCCTGTCTCTTAACCCTCCCTCCCTCCCTGTCTCTTAACCCTCCCTTCCTCCCTGTCTCTTAACCCTCCCTTCCTCCCTGTCTCTTAACCCTCCCTTCCTCCCTGTCTCTTAACCCTCCTTCCTCCCTGTCTCTAACCCTCCTCCATGTCTCTTAACCCTCCCTTCCCCTCCCTGTCTCTTAACCCTCCTCCCTCCCTGTCTCTTAACCCTCCCTCCCTGTCTCTTAACCCTCCCTCCCTCCCTGTCTCTAACCCTCCCTTCCTCCCTGTCTCTTAACCCTCCCTCCCTCCCTGTCTCTTAACCCTCCCTCCTCCCTGTCTCTTAACCCTCCCCCTCCCTGTCTCTTAACCCTCCCTCCTCCCTGTCTCTTAACCCTCCCTTCCTCCCTGTCTCTTAACCCTCCCCTTCCTTACTCCTCCTGTCTCTTAACCCTCCCTCCCTCCCTGTCTCCTAACCCTCCCTTCCTCCCTGTCTCTTAACCCTCCCTCCCTCCCTGTCTCTTAACCTCCCTCCTCCTGTCTCTTAACCCTCCTTCCCTCCCTGTCTCTTAACCCTCCCTCCTCTCCCTGTCTCTTAACCCTCCTCCTCCCTGTCTCTTAACCCTCCCTCCCTCCCTGTCTCTTAACCCTCCCTCTCTGTCTCTAACCCTTCCTCCTCTCCTGTCTCTTAACCCTCCTTCCTCCCTGTCTCTTAACCCTCCCTTCCTCCCTGTCTCTTAACCCTCCCTTCCTCCCTGTCTCTTAACCCTCCCTCCCTCCCTGTCTCTTAACCCTCCTCCCTCCCTGTCTCTTAACCTCCCTTCCCTCCTGTCTCTTAACCCTCCCTCTCCTCCCTCGTCTCTTAACCCTTCCTCCCTCTCCTGCTCTTAACCCTCTCCTCCTGTCTCTTAACCTCCCTTCCTCCCCTGTCTCTAACCTCCCTCCTCCCTGTCTCTTAACCCTCCCTCCCTCCCTCCCTGTCTCTTAACCCTCCCTCCCTCCCTGTCTCTTAACCCTCCCTCCCTCCCTGTCTCTTAACCCTCCCTCCCTCCCTGTCTCTTAACCCTTCCTCCCTCCCTGTCTCTTAACCCTCCCTTCCTCCCTGTCTCTTAACCCTCCCTCCCTGTCTCTTAACCCTCCATGTCTCTTAACCCTCCCTCCCTCCCTGTCTCTTAACCCTCATTCCCTCCATGTCTCTTAACCCTCATTCCCTCCATGTCTCTTAACCCTCCCTCCCTGTCTCTTAACCCTCCCTCCCTCCCTGTCTCTTAACCCTCCCTGTCTCTTAACCCTCCCTCCCTGTCTCTTAACCCTTCCTCCCTGTCTCTTAACCCTCCCTTCCTCCCTGTCTCTTAACCCTCCCTCCCTGTCTCTTAACCCTCCATGTCTCTTAACCCTCCCTCCCTGTCTCTTAACCCTCCCTCCCTCCCTGTCTCTTACCCCTCATTCCCTCCATGTCTCTTAACCCTCATTCCCTCCATGTCTCTTAACCCTCATTCCCTCCATGTCTCTTAACCCTCATTCCCTCCATGTCTCTTAACCCTCATCCTCCCTGTCTCTTAACCCTCCCTCCTCCCTGTCTCTTAACCCTCCCTCCTCCATGTCTCTTAACCCTCCCTTCCTCCCTGTCTCTTAACCCTCCCTCCCTGTCTCTTAACCCTCCCTCCCTGTCTCTAACCTCACTCCCTGTCTCTTAACCCTCCTCCTGTCTCTTAACCCTCCTCCCTGTCTCTTAACCCTCCCTTCCTCCCTGTCTCTTAACCCTCCCTCGTCTCTTAACCCTCCATGTCTCTTAACCCTCCCTGTCTCTTAACCCTCCCTTCCTCCCTGTCTCTTAACCCTCCCTCCCTGTCTCTTAACCCTCCATGTCTCTTAACCCTTCATGTCTCTTAACCCTCCATGTCTCTTAACCCTCCATGTCTCTTAACCCTCCATGTCTCTTAACCCTCCATGTCTCTTAACCCTCCCTGTCTCTTAACCCTCCCTTCCTCCCTGTCTCTTAACCCTCCCTTCCTCCCTGTCTCTTAACCCTCCCTTCCTCCCTGTCTCTTAACCCTCCCTTCCTCCCTGTCTCTTAACCCTCCTTCCTCCTGTCTCTTAACCCTCCCTCCTCCTGTCTCTTAACCCTCCCTCCGCTCCCTGTCTCTTAACCCTCCCCCTCCTGTCTCTTAACCCTCCCTCCCTGTCTCTTAACCCCTCCTCCCTGTCTCTTAACCCTCCCTCCCTGTCTCTTAACCCTCCCTCCCTGTCTCTTAACCCTCCCTCCAGTCTCTTAACCCTCCTCCCTGTCTCTTAACCCTCCCTTCCTCCCTGTCTCTTAACCCTCCCTCCCGGTCTCTTAACCCTCCCTCCCTGTCTCTTAACCCTCCCTTCCTCCCTGTCTCTTAACCCTCCCTCCCGGTCTCTTAACCCTCCCTCCCTGTCTCTTAACCCTCCCTTCCTCCCTGTCTCTTAACCCTCCCTCCCAGTCTCTTAACCCTCCCTCTCCTCCTGTCTCTTAACCCTCCCTTCCTCCCTGTCTCTTAACCCTCCCTTCCTCCCTGTCTCTTAACCCTCCCTCCCTGTCTCTTAACCCTCCTTCCTCTGTCTCTTAACCCTCCTTCCTCCCTGTCTCTTAACCCTCCTCCTGTCTCTTAACCCTCCCTCCCTGTCTCTTAACCCTCCCTCCCTGTCTCTTAACCCTCCCTCCCTGTCTCTTAACCCTCCCTCCTGTCTCTTAGCCCTCCCTCCCTGTCTCTCAACTCCTCCTGTCTCTTAACCTCCCTCCTGTCTCTTAACCTCCCTCCCTGTCTCTTAACCCTCCCTCCCTGTCTCTTAACCCTCCCTCCCTGTCTCTTAACCCTCCCTCCCTGTCTCTTAACCCTCCTTCCTCCCTGTCTCTTAACCCTCCCTCCCTGTCTCTTAACCCTCCCTCCTGTCTCTTAACCCTCCCTCCCTGTCTCTTAACCCTCCCTTCCTCCCTGTCTCTTAACCCTCCCTCCCTGTCTCTTAACCCTCCCTCCTCCCAGTCTCTTAACCCTCCTTCCTCCCTGTCTCTTAACCCTCCCTTCCTCCTGTCTCTTAACCCTCCTTCCTCCCTGTCTCTTAACCCTCCTTCCTCCTGTCTCTTAACCCTCCCTGTCTCTCAACCCTCCTTCCTCCTGTCTCTTAACCCTCCCCTATGTCTCTTAACCTCCTCCTGTCTCTTAACCCTGCCTCCTGTCTCTTAACCCTGCCTTCCTCCTGTCTCTTAACCCTCCCCCTCCCTGTCTCTTAACCCTCCTTCCTCCTGTCTTAACCCTCCCTTCCTCCTGTCTCTTAACCCTCCCTGTCTCTTAACCCTCCTTCCTCCTGTCTCTTAACCCTCCTCCTGTCTCTTAACCCTCCCTCCCTGTCTCTTGCTCCCCTCCCCTGTCTCTTAACCCTCCTGTGTCTCTTAGCCCTCCCTCCTGTCTCTCAACCCTCCCTCCTGTCTCTTAACCCTCCCTCCCTGTCTCTTAGCCACTCCCTCCCAGTCTCTTAACCCCTCCCTCCCTGTCTCTTAGCCCTCCCTCCTCCCTGTCTCTTAACCCTCCCTCCTGTCTCTTAACCCTCCTCCTGTCTCTTAACCCTCCCTCCTCCCTGTCTCTTAACCCTCCCTCCTGTCTCTTAACCCTCCTCCTGTCTCTCAACCCTCCCTCCCCTGTCCTCAACCCTCCCTCCCAGTCTCTTAACCCTCCTCTCCCAGTCTCATAACCCTCCCTCCCCAGTCTCTTAACCCTCCCTTCCCCAGTCTCTTAACCCTCCTCCCTCCTGTCTCTTAACCCTCCCTCCTGTCTCTTAACCCTTCCTCCCTGTCTCTTAACCCTCCCTTCCTCCTGTCTCTTAACCCTTCCTCCATGTCTCTTAACCCTCCCTCCCCTGTCTCTTAACCCTCCCTCCTCAGTCTCTTAACCCTCCCTTCCTCCAGTCTCTTAACCCTCCCGCCTCCCAGTCTTAACCCTCCCTTCCTCCCGGTCTCTTGGCCATCATCTCCCTGTCTCTTAACCCTCCCTCCCTGTCTCTTAACCCTCCCTTCCTCCCTCTTAACCCTCCCTCCCTGTCTCTTAACCCTCCCTTCCTCCCTGTCTCTTAACCCTCTCTCCATGTCTCTTAACCCTCCCTTCCTCCCTGTCTCTTAACCCTCCTTCCTCCCTGTCTCTTAACCCTCCTTCCTCCCTGTCTCTTAACCTCCCTTCCTCCTCTCTTAACCCTCCTTCCTCCTGTCTCTTAACCCTCCTTCCTCCTGTCTCTTAACCCTCCTTCCTCCTGTCTCTTAACCCTCCCTCCCTCCCTGTCTCTTAACCCTCCCTCCTCCCTGTCTCTTAACCCTCCCTCCCTCCCTGTCTCTTAACCCTCCCTCCCTCCCTGTCTCTTAACCCTCCCTCCCCTGTCTCTTAACCCTCCACTCCCTCCCTGTCTCTTAACCCTCCCTCCTCCCTGTCTCTTAACCTCCATCCCCCTGTCTCTTAACCCTCCCTCCTCCCTGTCTCTTAACCCTCCTTCCCTCCTGTCTCTTAACCCTCCCTCCCTGTCTCTTAACCCTCCCCTGTCTCATTAACTCCTCCATGTCTCTTAACCCTCCCTTCCTCCATGTCTCTTAACCCTCCATTCCCTCCATGTCTCTTACACCTCCTCCTCCTGTCTCTTAACCCTCCTCCCTCCCTGTCTCTTAACCCTCCCTGTCTCCTAACTCCTCCACTCCTCCGTGTCTCTTAACCCTCCCTGTCTCTTAACCTCACTCCTGTCTCTTACACCCTCCACTCCCTGTCTCTTAACCCTCCTCCCTCCCTCTGTCTCTTAACCCTCCCTCCCTGTCTCTTAACCCTCCATGTCTCTTAACCCTCACTCCCTGTCTCTTAACCCTCACTCCCTGTCTCTTAACCCTCCCTCCCTGTCTCTTAACCCTCCCTCCCTGTCTCTTAACCCTCCATGTCTCTTAACCCTCCCTTCCTCCCTGTCTCTTAACCCTCCCTTCCTCCCTGTCTCTTAACCTCTTCGTGATGTCTTGACATCATTCATCATGATGTCTTGACCATCATTCGTCATGATGTCGTGACCATCATCATCGCCGATTCATCGTTGACCATCATCATCGCCGATCTTGACCATCATCATCATAGTCTCTTGGCCATCATCGCCATGATGTGACCATCATCATCATGATGTCTTGACTGCTCCATCATCGCCGTCTTGGTATCATCATCGCAGTCTTTTGACCCATCATCCATGATCTTGGTATTCATCCGCCGATCTTGACCATCATTTCCTCCTGTCTTGGCCATCGTCATGATGTGGCCCATCATCGCCGTCTTGATCGCGTGATGTCGTGGCCATCGATACATCCGTGATGTCTTGGCCATCATTTATCATGATGTAACCCTCCTTCCTCCCTGTCTTGCCTCCTTCCTCCATGTCTCTTTACCCTCCTTCCTCCTGTCTCTTAACCCTCCTTCCTCCCTGTCTCTTAGCCCTCCTCCGGTCTTATGTACCCTCCCTCCCTGTCTCTTAGCCCTGCCTCCCTCCCTGTCTCTTGCTCCCTCCCGGTCTCTTAACCCTCCCTCCCTGTCTCTTAACCCCTCCCCTCCCTGTCTCTTAACCCTCCCTCCCTGTCTCTCAGCCCTCCCTCCTGTCTCTCAGCCCCTCCCTCCCTGTCTCTTAACCCTCCCTCCGGTCTCTTAACCCTCCCTCCTGTCTCTTAACCCTCCCTCCCGGTCTCTCAACCCTCCCTCCGGTGTCTTCTCCTCCCTGTCTCTTAACCCCCCTCCCTGTCTCTTAACCCTCCCTCCCGGTCTCTGCCCTCCCTCCCCTGTCTCTTAACCCTCCCCTCCCTGTCTCTTAACCCTCCCTCCCTGTCTCTCCAGCCTCCTTCCTCCTGTCTCTTAACCCTCCCTGTCTCTTAACCTCCTTCCTCCTGTCTCTTAACCCTCCATGCCTCTTAACCCTCCTGTCTCTTAACCCTCCATGTCTCTTAACCCTCCTGTCCCTCCTCCCTGTCTCTTAACCCTCCTTCCTCCCTGTCTCTTAACCCTCCTTCCTCCATGTCTCTTAACCCTCCTTCCTCCCTGTCTCTTAACCCTCCCTTCCTCCATGTCTCTTAACCCTCCTTCCTCCCTGTCTCTTAACCTCCCTTCCTCCCTGTCTCTTAACCCTCCTCCCGTCCTCCTCCCTCCCTGTCTAACCCTGCCTCCCTCCCGTCTCTTAACCTCCCTCCTCCCGGTCTCTTAACCCTCCCTCCCTGTCTCTTAACCCTCCCCTCCCTGTCTCTTAACCCTTCCTCCCTGTCTCTTAACCCTCCTCCCTCCTGTCTCTTAACCCTCCCTCCCGGTCTCTTAACCCTCCCTCCCGGTCTCTTAACCCTCCCTCCCTGTCTCTTAACCCTCCCTCCCGGTCTCTCAGCCCTCCCTCCCTGTCTCTCAACCCTCCCTCCCGGTCTCTTAACCCTCCCTCCCGGTCTCTTAACCCTCCCTCCCTGTCTCTTAACCCTCCCTCCCTGTCTCTTAACCCTCCCTCCCTGTCTCTTAACCCTCCCTTCCTCCCTGTCTCTTAACCCTCCCTTCCTTCCCTGTCTCTTAACCCTCCCTTCCTCCCTGTCTCTTAACCCTCCCTTCCTCCTGTCTCTTAACCCTCCTTCCTCCCTGTCTCTTAACCTCCTTCACTCCATGTCTCTTAACCCTCCCTGTCTCTTAACCCTCCCTTCCTCCCTGTCTCTAACCCTCCTTCTCCTGTCTCTTAACCCTCCCTTCCTCCCTGTCTCTTAACCCTCCCTTCCTCCCTGTCTCTTAACCCTCCCTTCCTCCCTGTCTCTTAACCCTCCCCTCTCCTGTCTCTTAACCTCCCTCCCTGTCTCTTAACCCTCCCTTCCTCCTGTCTCTTAACCCTCCTTCCTCCTGTCTCTTAACCCTCCTCCTGTCTCTTAACCCTTCCTCCTGTCTCTCCCTCCTCCTGTCTCTTAACCTCCCTTCCTCCCTGTCTCTTAACCCTCCCTTCCTCCCTGTCTCTTAACCCTCCCTTCCTCCCTGTCTCTTAACCCTCCTTCCTCCCTGTCTCTTAACCCTCCCTTCCTCCCTGTCTCTTAACCCTCCCCTCCTGTCTCTTAACCCTCCCTCCTCCCTGTCTCTTAACCCTCCTCCCTCCCTGTCTCTTAACCCTCCCTCCTCCCTGTCTCTTAACCCTCCCTCCCTGTCTCTTAACCCTCCCTCCTCCTGTCTCTTAACCCTCCCTCCCTGCCTTCGCTCCTCCTGTCCCAACCCTCCCTCCCTGTCTCTTAACCCTCCCTCCCTGTCTCTTAACCCTCCCTCCTGTCTCTTAACCCTCCCTCCCTGTCTCTTAACCCTCCCTCCCCTGTCTCTTAACCCTCCCTCCCTGTCTCTTAACCTCCCTCCCTCCCTGTCTCTTAACCCTCCCTCCTCCTGTCTCTTAACCCTCCTCCTCCCTGTCTCTTAACCCTCCTCCCTCCTGTCTCTTAACCCTCCTCCCTCCTGTCTCTTAACCCTCCCTCCCTGTCTCTTAACCCTCCCTCCCTCCCTGTCTCTTAACCCTCCCTTCCTCCCTGTCTCTTAACCCTCCTTCCTCCTGTCTCTTAACCTCCTTCCTCCTGTCTCTAACCCTCCCTCCCTGTCTCTTAACCCTCCCTCCTCCTGTCTCTTAACCCTCCCTTCCTCCTGTCTCTTAACCCTCCTTCCTCCCTGTCTCTTAACCCTCCTCTCCTGTCTCTTAACCCTCCCTTCCTCCCTGTCTCTTAACCCTCCTTCCTCCCTGTCTCTTAACCCTCCCTTCCTCCCTGTCTCTTAACCCTCCCTTCCTCCCTGTCTCTTAACCCTCCCTTCCTCCCTGTCTCTTAACCTCCTTCCTCCTGTCTCTTAACCCTCCCTTCCTCCCTGTCTCTTAACTCCTCCCTTCCTCCCTGTCTCTTAACCCTCCTCCCTCCCTGTCTCTGCAATACGTAACTGAACGAAGTAATACT
>NW_027038008.1:0-24653 GCF_034236695.1 Oncorhynchus nerka | reverse complement strand
ACTGTAGTCAGGCAGTATGGGTCAGGGCAGTGTGTTAGTATGTAGATCTAACTGTAGTCAGGCAGTATGGGTCAGGGCAGTGTGTTAGTATGTAGATCTAACTGTAGTCAGGCAGTATGGGTCAGGGCAGTGTGTTAGCATGTAGATCTAACTGTAGTCAGGCAGTATGGGTCAGGGCAGTGTGTTAGTATGTAGATCTAACTGTAGTCAGGCAGTATGGGTCAGGGTCAGGCAGTGTGTTAGTATGTAGATCTAACTGTAGTCAGGCAGTATGGGTCAGGGCAGTGTGTTAGTATGCGTAGATCTAACTGTAGTCAGGCAGTATGGGTGGGTCAGGGCAGTGTGTTAGTATGTAGATCTAACTGTAGTCAGGCAGTATGGGTCAGGGCAGTGTGTTAGTATGTAGATCTAACTGTAGTCAGGCAGTATGGGTCAGGGCAGTGTGTTAGCATGTAGATCTAACTGTAGTCAGGCAGTATGGGTCAGGCAGTGTGTTAGTATGTAGATCTAACTGTAGTCAGGCAGTATGGGTCAGGCAGTGTGTTAGTATGTAGATCTAACTGTAGTCAGGCAGTATGGGTCAGGGCAGTGTGTTAGTATGTAGATCTAACTGTAGTCAGGCAGTATGGGTCAGGTCAGCAGTGTGTTAGTATGTAGATCTAACTGTAGTCAGGCAGTATGGGTCAGGCAGTGTGTTAGTATGTAGATCTAACTGTAGTCAGCAGTATGGGTCAGGGCAGTGTGTTAGTATGTAGATCTAACTGTAGTCAGGCAGTATGGGTCAGGCAGTGTGTTAGTATGTAGATCTAACTGTAGTCAGGCAGTATGGGTCAGGGCAGTGTGTTAGTATGTAGATCTAACTGTAGTCAGGCAGTATGGGTCAGGCAGTGTGTTAGTATGGTAGATCTAACTGTAGTCAGGCAGTATGGGTCAGGGCAGTGTGTTAGTATGTAGATCTAACTGTAGTCAGGCAGTATGGGTCAGGGCAGTGTGTTAGTATGTAGATCTAACTGTAGTCAGCAGTATGGGTCAGGCATGGTAGTAGTGTGTTAACTGTAGTCAGGCAGTATGGGCCAGGGCAGTGTGTTAGTATGTAGATCTAACTGTAGTCAGGCAGTATGGGTCAGGTACAGTGCGGGCAGATGTGTTGTAGTCAGGCGTGTGAGAGTCTAACTGTAGTCAGGGCAGTATGGAATCAGGCAGTGGTTAGTATGTAGATCTAACTGTAGTCAGGCAGTATGTGGGTCAGGCAGTGGTGAGTAGTAGATCTAACTGTAGTCAGGCAGTATGGGTCAGGGCAGTGTGTTAGGTATGTAGATCTAACTGTAGTGACAGGCATAGTGATCAGGTCAGGGCAGTGTGTTAGCATGTAGATCTAACTGTAGTCAGGCAGTATGGGTCAGGCAGTGTGTTAGTATGTAGATCTAACTGTAGTCGAGGGCAGCATAGGGTCAGAAAGGTGTCAGGGCAGTGTGTTAGTATGTAGATCTCAACTGTAGTCAGGCAGTATGGGCTCGGTGGCAGTGTGTTAGTGTGTGTAGATCTAACTGTAGTGCAGGCAGTATGGGTCAGGGCAGTGTGTTAGTATGTAGATCTAACTGTAGTCAGGCAGTATGGGTCAGGGCAGTGTGTTAGTATGTAGATCTAACTGTAGTCAGGCAGTATGGGTCAGGGCAGTGTGTTAGTATGTAGATCTAACTGTAGTCAGGCAGTATGGGTCAGGCAGTGTGTTAGTATGTAGATCTAACTGTAATCAGGCAGTATGGGTCAGGGCAGTGTGTTAGTATGTAGATCTAACTGTAGTCAGGCAGTATGGGTCAGGGGCAGTGTGTTAGTATGTAGATCTAACTGTAGTCAGGCAGTATAGGTCAGGGCAGTGTGTTAGTATGTAGATCTAACTGTAGTCAGCAGTATAGTACAGTGTTAGTATGTAGATCAACTGTAGTCAGCAGCATGGGTCAGGCAGTGGTTAGCATGTAGATCTAACTGTAGTCAGGCAGTATGGGTCAGGGCAGTGTGTTAGTATGTAGATCTAACTGTAGTCAGGCAGTATGGGTCAGGGCAGTGTGTTAGTATGTAGATCTAACTGTAGTCAGGCAGTATGGGTCAGGGCAGTGTGTTAGTATGTAGATCTAACTGTAGTCAGGCAGTATGGGTCAGGCAGTGTGTGTAGTGTGTTAGTATGTAGATCTAACTGTAGTCAGGCAGTATGGGTCAGGGCAGTGTGTTAGTATGTAGATCTAACTGTAGTCAGGCAGTATGGGTCAGGGCAGTGTGTTAGTATGTAGATCTAACTGTAGTCAGGCAGTATGGGTCAGGGCAGTGTGTTAGTATGTAGATCTAACTGTAGTCAGGCAGTATGGGTCAGGCAGTGTGTTAGTATGTAGATCTAACTGTAGTCAGGCAGTATGGGTCAGGGCAGTGTGTTAGTATGTAGATCTAACTGTAGTCAGGCAGTATGGGTCAGGGCAGTGTGTTAGTATGTAGATCTAACGTAGATCTAACTGTAGTCAGGCAGTATGGGTCAGGGCAGTGTGTTAGTATGTAGATCTAACTGTAGTCAGGCAGTATAGGTCAGGGCAGTGTGTTGAGTATGTAGATCTAACTGTAGTCAGGCAGTATGGGTCAGGGCAGTGTGTTAGTATGTAGATCTAACTGTAGTCAGGCAGTATGGGTCAGGGCAGTGTGTTAGTATGTAGATCTAACTGTAGTCAGGCAGGTATGGGTCAGGGCAGTGTGTTAGTATGTAGATCTAACTGTAGTCAGGCAGTATGGGTCAGGGCAGTGTGTTAGTATGTAGATCTAACTGTAGTCAGGCAGTATGGGTCAGGGCAGTGTGTTAGTATGTAGATCTAACTGTAGTCAGGCAGTATGGGTCAGGGCAGTGTGTTAGTATGTAGATCTAACTGTAGTCAGGCAGTATGGGTCAGGCAGTGTGTTAGTATGTAGATCTAACTGTAGTCAGGCAGTATGGGTCAGGGCAGTGTGTTAGTATGTAGATCTAACTGTAGTCAGGCAGTATGGGTCAGGCAGTGTGTTAGTATGTAGATCTAACTGTAGTCAGGCAGTATGGGTCAGGGCAGTGTGTTAGTATGTAGATCTAACTGTAGTCAGGCAGTATGGGTCAGGGCAGTGTGTTAGTATGTAGATCTAACTGTAGTCAGGCAGTATGGGTCAGGGCAGTGTGTTAGTATGTAGATCTAACTGTAGTCAGGCAGTATGGGTCAGGGCAGTGTGTTAGTATGTAGATCTAACTGTAGTCAGGCAGTATGGGTCAGGAGCAGTGTGTTAGTATGTAGATCTAACTGTAGTCAGGCAGTATGGGTCAGGGCAGTGTGTTAGTATGTAGATCTAACTGTAGTCAGGCAGTATGGGTCAGGGCAGTGTGTTAGTATGTAGATCTAACTGTAGTCAGGCAGTATGGGTCAGGGCAGTGTGTTAGTATGTAGATCTAACTGTAGTCAGAGCAGTATGGGTCAGTAGGGCAGTGTGTTAGTATGTAGATCTAACTGTAGTCAGGCAGTATGGGTCAGGCAGTGTGTTAGTATGTAGATCTAACTGTAGTCAGGCAGTATGGGTCAGGGCAGTGTGTTAGTATGTAGATCTAACTGTAGTCAGGCAGTATGGGTCAGGCAGTGTGTTAGTATGGTAGATCTAACTGTAGTCAGGCAGTATGGGTCAGGGCAGTGTGTTAGTATGTAGATCTAACTGTAGTCAGGCAGTATGGGTCAGGGCAGTGTGTTAGTATGTAGATCTAACTGTAGTCAGGCAGTATGGGTCAGGGCAGTGTGTTAGTATGTAGATCTAACTGTAGTCAGGCAGTATGGGTCAGGGTTAGTATGTAGATCTAACTGTAGTCAGGCAGTATAACAGTGTGTTAGTATGTAGATCTAACTGTAGTCAGGCAGTATGGGTCAGGGCAGTGTGTTAGTATGCAGATCTAACTGTAGTCAGGCAGTATGGGTCAGGGCAGTGTGTTAGTATGTAGATCTAACTGTAGTCAGGCAGTATGGGTCAGGGCAGTGTGTTAGTATGTAGATCTAACTGTAGTCAGGCAGTATGGGTCAGGCAGTGTGTTAGTATGTAGATCTAACTGTAGTCAGGCAGTATGGGTCAGGGCAGTGTGTTAGTATGTAGATCTAACTGTAGTCAGGCAGTATGGGTCAGGGCAGTGTGTTAGTATGTAGATCTAACTGTAGTCAGGCAGTATGGGTCAGGGCAGTGTGTTAGTATGTAGATCTAACTGTAGTCAGGCAGTATGGGTCAGGGCAGTGTGTTAGTATGTAGATCTAACTGTAGTCAGGCAGTATGGGTCAGGAGCAGTGTGTTAGTATGTAGATCTAACTGTAGTCAGGCAGTATGGGTCAGGGCAGTGTGTTAGTATGTAGATCTAACTGTAGTCAGGCAGTATGGGTCAGGGCAGTGTGTTAGTATGTAGATCTAACTGTAGTCAGGCAGTATGGGTCAGGGCAGTGTGTTAGTGTAGATCTAACTGAGCAGGCAGTATGGGTCAGGGCAGGTGTTAGTATGTAGATCTAACTGTAGTCAGGCAGTATGGGTCAGGCAGTGTGTTAGTATGTAGATCTAACTGTAGTCAGGCAGTATGTGGTCAGGCAGTGTGTTAGTATGTAGATCTAACTGCAGTCAGGCAGTATGGGTCAGGGTCAGGCAGTGTGTTAGTATGTAGATCTAACTGTAGTCAGGCAGTATGGGTCAGGGCAGTGTGTTAGTATGTAGATCTAACTGTAGTCAGGCAGTATGGGTCAGGGCAGTGTGTTAGTATGTAGATCTAACTGTAGTCAGGCAGTATGGGTCAGGGCAGTGTGTTAGTATGTAGATCTAACTGTAGTCAGGCAGTATGGGTCAGGGCAGTGTGTTAGTATGTAGATCTAACTGTAGTCAGGCAGTATGGGTCAGGGGCAGTGTGTTAGTATGTAGATCTAACTGTAGTCAGGCAGTATGGGTCAGGGCAGTGTGTTAGTATGTAGATCTAACTGTAGTCAGGCAGTATGGGTCAGGGGCAGTGTGTTAGTATGTAGATCTAACTGTAGTCAGGCAGTATGGGTCAGGGCAGTGTGTTAGGTATGTAGACTCAACTGTAGTCAGCAGTATGGGTCAGGCAGTGTGTTAGTATGTAGATCTAACTGTAGTCAGGCAGTATGGGTCAGGGCAGTGTGTTAGTATGTAGATCTAACTGTAGTCAGGCAGTATGGGTCAGGGCAGTGTGTTAGTATGTAGATCTAACTGTAGTCAGGCAGTATGGGTCAGGGCAGTGTGTTAGTATGTAGATCTAACTGTAGTCAGGCAGTATGGGTCAGGGCAGTGTGTTAGTATGTAGATCTAACTGTAGTCAGGCAGTATGGGTCAGGTGCAGTGTGTTAGTATGTAGATCTAACTGTAGTCAGGCAGTATGGGTCAGGGTCAGGCAGTGTGTTAGTATGTAGATCTAACTGTAGTCAGGCAGTATGGGTCAGGGCAGTGTGTTAGTATGTAGATCTAACTGTAGTCAGGCAGTATGGGTCAGGGCAGTGTGTTAGTATGTAGATCTAACTGTAGTCAGGCAGTATGGGTCAGGGCAGTGTGTTAGTATGTAGATCTAACTGTAGTCAGGCAGTATGGGTCAGGGCAGTGTGTTAGTATGTAGATCTAACTGTAGTCAGGCAGTATGGGTCAGGGCAGTGTGTTAGTATGTAGATCTAACTGTAGTCAGGCAGTATGGGTCAGGGCAGTGTGTTAGTATGTAGATCTAACTGTAGTCAGGCAGTATGGGTCAGGGCAGTGTGTTAGTATGTAGATCTAACTGTAGTCAGGCAGTATGGGTCAGGCAGTGTGTTAGTATGTAGATCTAACTGTAGTCAGGCAGTATGGGTCAGGGCAGTGTGTTAGTATGTAGATCTAACTGTAGTCAGGCAGTATGGGTCAGGGCAGTGTGTTAGTATGTAGATCTAACTGTAGTCAGGCAGTATGGGTCAGGGCAGTGTGTTAGTATGTAGATCTAACTGTAGTCAGGCAGTATGGGTCAGGGCAGTGTGTTAGTATGTAGATCTAACTGTAGTCAGGGCAGTATGGGTCAGGGCAGTGTGTTAGTATGTAGATCTAACTGTAGTCAGGCAGTATGGGTCAGGGCAGGCAGTGTGTTAGTATGTAGATCTAACTGTAGTCAGGCAGTATGGGTCAGGGCAGTGTGTTAGTATGTAGATCTAACTGTAGTCAGGCAGTATGGGTCAGGGCAGTGTGTTAGTATGTAGATCTAACTGTAGTCAGGCAGTATGGGTCAGGCAGTGTGTTAGTATGTAGATCTAACTGTAGTCAGGCAGTATGGGTCAGGCAGTGTGTTAGTATGTAGATCTAACTGCAGTCAGGCAGTATGGGTCAGGCAGTGTGTTAGTATGTAGATCTAACTGTAGTCAGGCAGTATGGGTCAGGGCAGTGTGTTAGCATGTAGATCTAACTGTAGTCAGGCAGCATGGGTCAGGCAGTGTGTTAGTATGTAGATCTAACTGTAGTCAGGCAGTATGGGTCAGGGCAGTGTGTTAGTATGTAGATCTAACTGTAGTCAGGCAGTATGGGTCAGGGCAGTGTGTTAGTATGTAGATCTAACTGTAGTCAGGCAGTATGGGTCAGGGCAGTGTGTTAGTATGTAGATCTAACTGTAGTCAGGCAGTATGGGTCAGGGCAGTGTGTTAGTATGTAGATCTAACTGTAGTCAGGCAGTATGGGTCAGGGCAGTGTGTTAGTATGTAGATCTAACTGTAGTCAGGCAGTATGGGTCAGGGCAGTGTGTTAGTATGTAGATCTAACTGTAGTCAGGCAGTATGGGTCAGGGCAGTGTGTTAGTATGTAGATCTAACTGTAGTCAGGCAGTATGGGTCAGGGCAGTGTGTTAGTATGTAGATCTAACTGTAGTCAGGCAGTATGGGTCAGGGCAGTGTGTTAGTATGTAGATCTAACTGTAGTCCAGGCAGTATGGGTCAGGGCAGTGTGTTAGTATGTAGATCTAACTGTAGTCAGGCAGTATGGGTCAGGGCAGTGTGTTAGTATGTAGATCTAACTGTAGTCAGGCAGTATGGGTCAGGGCAGTGTGTTAGTATGTAGATCTAACTGTAGTCAGGCAGTATGGGTCAGGGCAGTGTGTTAGTATGTAGATCTAACTGTAGTCAGGCAGTATGGGTCAGGGCAGTGTGTTAGTATGTAGATCTAACTGTAGTCAGGCAGTATGGGTCAGGGCAGTGTGTTAGTATGTAGATCTAACTGTAGTCAGGCAGTATGGGTCAGGGCAGTGTGTTAGTATGTAGATCTAACTGTAGTCAGGCAGTATGGGTCAGGGCAGTGTGTTAGTATGTAGATCTAACTGTAGTCAGGCAGTATGGGTCAGGGCAGTGTGTTAGTATGTAGATCTAACTGTAGTCAGGCAGTATGGGTCAGGGCAGTGTGTTAGTATGTAGATCTAACTGTAGTCAGGCAGTATGGGTCAGGGCAGTGTGTTAGTATGTAGATCTAACTGTAGTCAGGCAGTATGGGTCAGGGCAGTGTGTTAGTATGTAGATCTAACTGTAGTCAGGCAGTATGGGTCAGGGCAGTGTGTTAGTATGTAGATCTAACTGTAGTCAGGCAGTATGGGTCAGGGCAGTGTGTTAGTATGTAGATCTAACTGTAGTCAGGCAGTATGGGTCAGGGCAGTGTGTTAGTATGTAGATCTAACTGTAGTCAGGCAGTATGGGTCAGGGCAGGATGTGTTAGTATGTAGATCTAACTGTAGTCAGGCAGTATGGGTCAGGGCAGTGTGTTAGTATGTAGATCTAACTGTAGTCAGGCAGTATGGGTCAGGGCAGTGTGTTAGTATGTAGATCTAACTGTAGTCAGGCAGTATGGGTCAGGGCAGTGTGTTAGTATGTAGATCTAACTGTAGTCAGGCAGTATGGGTCAGGGCAGTGTGTTAGTATGTAGATCTAACTGTAGTCAGGCAGTATGGGTCAGGGCAGTGTGTTAGTATGTAGATCTAACTGTAGTCAGGCAGTATGGGTCAGGGCAGTGTGTTAGTATGTAGATCTAACTGTAGTCAGGCAGTATGGGTCAGGGCAGTGTGTTAGTATGTAGATCTAACTGTAGTCAGGCAGTATGGGTCAGGGCAGTGTGTTAGTATGTAGATCTAACTGTAGTCAGGCAGTATGGGTCAGGGCAGTGTGTTAGTATGTAGATCTAACTGTAGTCAGGCAGTATGGGTCAGGGCAGTGTGTTAGTATGTAGATCTAACTGTAGTCAGGCAGTATGGGTCAGGGCAGTGTGTTAGTATGTAGATCTAACTGTAGTCAGGCAGTATGGGTCAGGGCAGTGTGTTAGTATGTAGATCTAACTGTAGTCAGGCAGTATGGGTCAGGGCAGTGTGTTAGTATGTAGATCTAACTGTAGTCAGGCAGTATGGGTCAGGGCAGTGTGTTAGTATGTAGATCTAACTGTAGTCAGGCAGTATGGGTCAGGGCAGTGTGTTAGTATGTAGATCTAACTGTAGTCCAGGCAGTGGGTCAGGGCAGTGTGTTAGTATGTAGATCTAACTGTAGTCAGGCAGTATGGGTCAGGGCAGTGTGTTAGTATGTAGATCTTCTTAGTCAGGCAGTGGGTCAGGGCAGTGTGTTGAGTATGTAGATCAGACTGTGGTCAGGCAGTATGGGTCAGGGCAGTGTGTTAGTATGAATCTAACTGTAGTCCAGGCAGTATGGAGTCCAGGGCAGTGTGTTAGTATGTAGATCTATTGTAGTCCAGGCAGTATGGGTCAGGGCAGTGTGTTAGTATGTAGATCTGGCACTGTAGTCAGGCGAGTATGGGTCAGGGCAGTGTGTTGGGTATGTAGATCTGGCACCTTAGTCCAGACAGTATGGGTCTAAGGGGCAGTGTGTTATGTAGATCTAACTGTAGTCAGGCAGTATGGGTCAGGCAGTGTGTTAGTATGTAGATCTAACTGTAGTCAGGCACGGTATGGGTCAGGGCAGTGTGTTGGTATGCCAGATCTAACTGTAGTCCAGAACAGTATGGGTCAGGGCGGTGTGTTAGTATGTAGATCTAACTGTAGTCAGGCAGTATGGGTCAGGGCAGTGTGTTAGTATGTAGATCTAACTGTAGTCAGGCAGTATGGGTCAGGGCAGTGTGTTAGTATGTAGATCTAACTGTAGTCAGGCAGTATGGGTCAGGGCAGTGTGTTAGTATGTAGATCTAACTGTAGTCAGGCAGTATGGGTCAGGGCAGTGTGTTAGTATGTAGATCTAACTGTAGTCAGGCAGTATGGGTCAGGGCAGTGTGTTAGTATGTAGATCTAACTGTAGTCAGGCAGTATGGGTCAGGGCAGTGTGTTAGTATGTAGATCTAACTGTAGTCAGGCAGTATGGGTCAGGGCAGTGTGTTAGTATGTAGATCTAACTGTAGTCAGGCAGTATGGGTCAGGGCAGTGTGTTAGTATGTAGATCTAACTGTAGTCAGGCAGTATGGGTCAGGGCAGTGTGTTAGTATGTAGATCTAACTGTAGTCAGGCAGTATGGGTCAGGGCAGTGTGTTAGTATGTAGATCTAGACTGACCCAGTCAGTCTCTCTCTCTCTATGGGTCAGGTCTAACGTGTGTTGAGTATGTAGATCTCTCTCTGACTCAGTAGGGTCAACGGTGTGTTAGTCTCTCTGACCTGTCAGGCAGTACGCAGTGTGTTGGTATGTAGATCTAACTGTAGTCCCTAAGGCAGTATGGGTCAGGTCTAAGTGTGTTGGTCTAATGCTCTCTCTCTCTGAACTTTGTAATGCTCCTCAGTATGGGTCAGGGCAAGTGTGTTCTCTCTGGAGTCTAACGCTGTAGTCAGGCAGTCTGGGTCAGGGGCAGGTGTTGTTAGTATGTAGATCTAACTGTCTCTCTGAGGCAGTATCTCTCTGAGGGCAGTGTGTGTTGGTATGTCTAACGCGTCCTCTGACTCAGTCCCATCCTCTCCCTCAGTATGGGTCAGGGCAGTGTGTTGAGTCTGTAGATCTAACTGTAGTCATGGCAGTATGGGTCAGGGCAGTGTGTTAACGTATGTGAATCTCTCTGACCCAGTCTAACGGCTCTCTGACTCAGGGCAGTGTGTTGGTATCTAGATCTAACTGTGACTCAGTCTAACGTATGGGTCAGGGCAGTGTGTTGGTCCTCTCTCTCTGAACTGCTAACGTCAGACACTGTGACTCAGTCTAACTCTCCTCTCTCTGACTCAGTCTAACGCTCCCTCTCTCTCTCTCTCCTCTGTCTGTGCTCCCTCTCTCTCTGACTCCAGTCTAATGCTCCCTCTCTGACTCTGTCTAACGCTCCCCTCTCCTCTCTCTGACTCAGTCCTAACGCTCCTCTCTCTCTGACTCAGTCTAATGCTCCCTCTCTCTCTCTGGGACTCAGTCCCCTAACGCTCCCTCTCTCTCTGACTCAGTCCAACGCTCCTCTCTCTCTCTGACTCTGTCTAACGCTCCCTCTCTGACTCTGCCCAACTCTGGGACTAGCAGCTCCCCTCTCTCTTGACTCAGTCTAACGCTCCCTCTCTCTCTGACTCCAGTCTAACGCTCCCTCTCTCTCTGAGCAAACTCGGGACTCAGTCTAACGGCTCCCTCTCTCTCTGACTCAGTCTACGTCTTCCCTCTCTCTCTAACGACTCTCTCTCCGGACCAGCCCAACGGCTCCCTCTCTCTTCTCAGTGACTCTGTCTAACGCTCCTCTCTCTCTCTGACTCAGTCTAACGCTCCCCTCTCTCTCTGACTCAGTCAACGCTCCCTGACTCTCTCTGACCTCTAGTTGTTTCAGAGCTCCAGGTCTCGCCAGGGTGATGAAGCCAGAGGGCAGGGCTAAAGTCGTCATTGCCAAACAGGAAGTGTCCACCACTCGCCACTAGCATCGTTCCTGCGATTGGAGGACATCGCTACTTGTAGGGCCAATCACTGCAGCCCTCGATACTCGCTCCGGCCGGTCGCCACGACGACACAGCCCTGCCTACAAAGGGTTGGACTTTCCCCTGGCCACGCCTCCCCGCCCGAGCATCCAATCAGGCAGGAGCTATGGGCGTGTCCTTCTCAAACTGACCAATCAACTACTGAGGGGGCAGTATATAGCCTCACAGACGAAAGCGTTGCTTGACAACAGGAGGTCGGCTAGGATTGACTAATGTATGGACCAATGGGACTAGGGATTGACTAAATGTATGGACCAATGGGTGGAAGTTAGATGACAATTGACGAATGTTTTTTATGTTTGACCATTGGAATGGCTGTGTCTGATTGTTGTTAGACAGACAATGTAACTGATTTGTTGTTTTTATGTTTGTCTGATTGGTTGCTCTGACTTGATCATGTGTCTGATTGCTGCTCTGCTTGATCATGTGTCTGATTGGTTGCTCGGAGCTAGATCATGTGTCTGATTGGTTGCTCTGCCAGATCATGTGTCTGATTGGTTACTCTGACCAGATCATGTCTGATTGGTTGCTCTGACTAGATCATGTGTCTGATTGGTTGCTCTGACCAGATCATGTGTCTGATTGGTTGCTCTGGCCAGATCATGTGTCTGATTGGTTGCTCTGACTAGATCATGTGTCTGATTGATTTGCTCTGACCAGATCATGTGTCTGATTGGTTGCTCTGACTAGATCATGTGTATTGGTTGCTCTGACCAGATCATGTGTGTCTGATTGGTTGCTCTGACCAGATCATGTGTCTGATTGGTTGCTCTGACCAGATCATGTGTCTGCGTTGCTCTGACTAGATCATGTGTCTGATTGTGTCTGATTGGTTGCTCTGTTCAGATCATGTGTCTGATTGGTTGCTCTGACTAGATCATGTGTGTCTGATTGGTTGCTCTGTGTCTGATTGGTTGCTCTGTTCAGATCATGTGTCTGATTGCTGTTGCTCTGTTCAGATCATGTGTCTGATTGGATTGCTCTGACTAGATCATGTGTCTGATTGCTCTGTTGCTCTGTGTCTGATTGGTTGCTCTGACCAGATCATGTGTCTGATTGGTTGCTCTGTTCAGATCATGTGTCTGATTGGTTACTCTGACCAGATCATGTGTCTGATTGTTTGTTAGATCTGTGTCTGATTGGTTGCTCTGTTCAGATCATGTGTCTGATTGGTTGCTCTGTGTCTGATTAGTTGCTCTATTCAGATCATGTGTCTGATTAGTTGCTCTGTTCAGATCATGTGTCTGATTGGTTGCTCTGACCAGATTAATAACTTGACTGGACATTTGGATGTTTCTCTATTGTTTTAAAGAATGTTATCTGAATGTTGAAAATGAGACTCGGCAATAAAAGTTGCCACAAGGGCAGGATGAGACAGAATATTGCAGATGAGCTGATTCAGATCGATGCAGTAACTCAGGGTATCAGCGTGACCAAGCTGCAGTGACCAGAGACAGATCACTCCTGATACGACGTGATAGCTGCAGGACCAGACAGACTCAGGACTCAGATACAACGTGATTAGCTGCAGGACCAAGACAGATACACTAGCTGACTCAGCGTGATGGAGCTGCAGGACCAAAGAAGATACTGAATGTGACTCACAGATCGTGATAGCTACAGCGTGATAGCTGAGGACCAAGACAGATACAACGTGAAGCTGAGGACCAAGACAGACTCACTCAATACAACGTGATAGCAGATGCGTATCAAGGACCAAGACAGATCAACTGCAGGACCAAGACAGATACAACGTGATAGCTGCAGGACCAAGACAGACTCACTGGCTGATACAACCTGATACAGCTGCAGGACCAAGACAGATACAGCGTGATAGCTGCAGGACCAAGACAGATACAACGTGATAGCTGCAGGACCAAGACAGATACAACGTGATAGCTGCAGGACCAAGGACAACGTGATAGGACCAGACAGATACAACGTGATAGCTGGCGTGATAGGACCAAGACAGATACAACGTGATAGCTGCAGGACCAAGACAGATACAACGTGATAGCTGCAGGACCAAGACAGATACAACGTGATAGCTGCAGGACCAAGACAGATACAACGTGAGAAGCTGCAGGACCAAGACAGATACAAGCGTGATGGCTGCAGGACCAAGACAGATACAACGTGATAGACCAGGACAGATACAACGGATAGACAAGACATTGCGTGATGCTGCAGGACCAAGACGGATACAAGCGTGATAGCTGCAGGACCAAGACAGATGCAACCTGATAGCTGCAGGACCAAGACAGATACAACGTGATAGCTGCAGGACCAAGACAGATATAAGCGTGATAGCTGCAGGACCAAGACAGATACAGCGTGATAGCTGCAGGACCAAGACAGATACAACGTGATAGCTGCAGGACCAAGACAGATACAGCCTGAGGCTGCAGGACCAAGACAGATACAACCTGATAGCTGCAGGACCAAGACAGATATGGCGTGATAGCTGCAGGACCAAGACAGATACAACCTGATAGCTGCAGGACCAAGACAGATACAACGTGATAGCTACAAGACAGATACAACCTGATAGCTGCAGGACCAAGACAGATACAACGTGATAGCTGCAGGACCAAGACAGATCACTCTGATAAGCGTGATAGCTGCAGGACCAAGACAGACAACCTGATGGCTGCAGGACCAAGACAGATACAACGTGATAGCTGCAGGACCAAGACGGATACAACTGATAGCTGCAGGACCAAGACAGGCAACCTGATAACGGAGCTCAGGACCAAGACAGATTCTTAGTTTGATAGCAAGACAGATACAGCAATTCTGCTGTTTACTTGATACGCGTGATAGCTCAGGACCTTTAGACAGATACAACCTGATAGCTCAGGACCAAGACAGTCAGCGTGATAGCTCAGGACCAATCTAGCTGTAGCTGGGACCAAGACAGATGAATGTTTGCAGGACAAGACAGATTTTTATTCTTGTTTACCAGAAAAATGTTTTTACTTTTGTTGTTTCATTTTTAACTTGTCTGGATGCTGGATGTCTGTCTACTGTCACAGAATTGAATGGCAGGATCAGCTGGTTTTTAATGTTGGCCAGAAAAATGTTTTAATGTTGTTGTTTTTAACTGGGCGTTTCTGGACCAAGACAGGCGATCTGGGCGTAATCTGGCCAAGGCGATCTGGACGTAATCTGGACGTAATCTGGACATTTGTTGAAACCTTAAGATTTAAGGATTTATTTGATTTCCCCTCTGTTTGAGAGGCTGTCCTCTCAGGCCCCGTAGTCTGACCAGCTAGTTTACTTGGCTGGATAGACTCTGGTGGCTAACGCTCACTCTGATTGGTTACTGGGACTATGGGCGTAGTAACGTTTTGAAACAATGGCAGATTTTTGCCATGAGCGTTGTTAAAGCGTTAGGAGAAGCGTTATCAATAAAGTGATCTTGACGAGCGTTGTTGGTTTGTTTTTTACTGTTAGGAGTTAAGGTCAGGGTCAGAGGTTACCTGGTCAGTGTACCAGTAGCAAGATAGTACAGTGGGTCAGTCAGAGTTTACCTGGTCAGTGTACTTTTAAGCATGTAGCTAGTACAGTGGGTCAGGACTCACCTTTAACTTACCTGGTCGGTGTACCAGTAGCATGTAGCTAGTACAGTGCATTCAGAAAGTATTCCCGAGCCCTTGACTTTGTCCACATTTTTTTAACGTTTCAGACTTATTCTAAAATGGATTAAATTGTTTTTCGCCCCTCATCTACACACAATACACCAAAATGACAAAGCAAAAACAGGTTTAGGGTTAGAGTCAGGGTTAGAGGTTATATCTACCTGGTCAGTACAGTCAGTCCCAGGGTCATGCCGGGGTTCAGGTCAGGGTTAGGGTTATATCTACCTGGTCAGTACACCAGTACCAGGTGGCCAGTATCAGTCAGGGTCATGAACCAGGAGTTAAAGGTTATATCTACCTGAGTCAGTACAAGGAGTACCAGGTGGCCAGTATAGTCAGTCCCAGGGTCATGCCAGGCCAGGGCAGGTCTCCAGTAACCGGGTGTCTAAACAGGTGCATGGCGTCCTCTCTGGGCAGGTGACAGCTACTGTTGGGGATGATCTGGAAAAACAATGGGAATCACAATAGCATGACTACTATAAACCTCACTACTAATATATTACTGATAATAACATGACTACTATAAACCTCACTACTGATATATTACTGATAATAACATGACTACTATAAACCTCACACTACTGATAATAACATGTGTTTAGGGTATAAACCTCTCTACTAGATAATATGACTACTACCTCACTAAACCTCACTACTGATAATAACATGACTACTATAAACCTCACTACTGATAATAACATGACTACTATAAACCTCACTACTGATAATAACATGACTACTATAAACCTCACTACTGATAATAACATGACTACTATAAACCTCACTACTAATATATTACTGATAATAACATGACTACTATAAACCTCACTACTGATAATAACATGACTACTATAAACCTCACTACTAATATAATACTGATAATAACATGACTACTATAAACCTCACTACTGATAATAACATTACTACTATAAACCTCACTACTGATAATAACATGACTACTATAAACCTCACTACTAATATATTACTGATAATAACATGACTACTATAAACCTCACTACTAATATTACATGATAATAACATGACTACTATAAACCTCACTACTAATATATTACTGATAATAACATGACTACTATAAACCTCACTACTGATAATAACATGACTACTATAAACCTCACTACTGATAATAACATGACTACTATAAACCTCACTACTAATATATTACTGATAATAACATGACTACTATAAACCTCACTACTGATAATAACATGACTACTATAAACCTCACTACTAATATAATACTGATAATAACATGACTACTATAAACCTCACTACTGATAATAACATGACTACTATAAACCTCACTACTGATAATAACATGACTACTATAAACCTCACTACTAATATATTACTGATAATAACATGACTACTATAAACCTCACTACTGATAATAACATGACTACTATAAACCTCACTACTAATATATTACTGATAATAACATGACTACTATAAACCTCACTACTAATATATTACTGATAATAACATGACTACTATAAACCTCACTACTGATAATAACATGACTACTATAAACCTCACTACTGATAATAACATGACTACTATAAACCTCACTACTAATATATTACTGATAATAACATGACTACTATAAACCTCACTACTGATAATAACATGACTACTATAAACCTCTCTACTAATATATTACTGATAATAACATGACTACTATAAACCTCACTACTGATAATAACATGACTACTATAAACCTCACTACTGATAATAACATGACTACTATAAACCTCACTACTGATAATAACATGACTACTATAAACCTCACTACTAATATATTACTGATAATAACATGACTACTATAAACCTCACTACTAATATATTACTGATAATAACATGACTACTATAAACCTCTCTACTAATATATTACTGATAATAACATGACTACTATAAACCTCACTACTGATAATAACATGACTACTATAAACCTCACTACTGATAATAACATGACTACTATAAACCTCACTACTGATAATAACATGACTACTATAAACCTCACTACTAATATATTACTGATAATAACATGACTACTATAAACCTCTACTAATATATTACTGATAATAACATGACTACTATAAACCTCACTACTGATAATAACATGACTAGTATAAACCTCACTACTGATAATAACATGACTACTATAAACCTCACTACTGATAATAACATGACTACTATAAACCTCACTACTAATATATTACTGATAATAACATGACTACTATAAACCTCACTACTGATAATAACATGACTACTATAAACCTCACTACTAATATATTACTGATAATAACATGACTACTATAAACCTCACTACTAATATATTACTGATAATAACATGACTACTATAAACCTCACTACTAATATATTACTGATACTATAAACCTGACTACTGATAATAACATGACTACTATAAACCTCCTATTACTGATAATAACATGACTACTATAAACCTCACTACTAATATATAACATGATAATAACATCACTACTATAAATTACTGATAATAACATCACTACTAAAACCTCACTACTGATAATAACATGACTACTATAAACCTCACTACTAATATATTACTGATAATAACATGACTACTATAAACCTCACTACTGATAATAACATGACTACTATAAACCTCACTACTACTGATACTATAACATGACTACTATAAAACTCACTATAAATACTACTGATAATAACATGACTACTATAAACCTCACTACTAATATATTACTGATAATAACATGACTACTATAAACCTCACTACTGATAATAACATGACTACTATAAACCTCACTACTGATAATATATGACTACTATAAACCTCACTACTGATAATAACATGACTACTATAAACCTCACTAAAACTCACTACTAACTGATAATAACATGACTACTATAAACCTCACTACTGATAATAACATGACTACTATAAACCTCACTACTGATAATAACATGACTACTATAAACCTCACTACTAATATATTACCTCACTACTGATAATAACATGACTACTATAAACCTCACTACTGATAATAACATGACTACTATAAACCTCACTACTGATAATAACATTACTACTGATAAACCTCACTACTATATATTACTGATAATAACATGACTACTATAAACCTCACTACTGATAATAACATGACTACTATAAACCTCACTACTGATAATATGACTACTATAAACCTCACTACTAACATGACTACTATAAACCTCACTACTAATATTGCTGATAATAACATGACTACTATAAACTCACTACTGATAATAACATGACTACTATAAACCTCACTGCTGATAATAACATGACTACTATAAACCTCACTACTAATATATTACTGATAATAACATGACTACTATAAACCTCACTACTAATATATTTGATAATAACATTGAAGCTACTATAAACCTCACTACTAATATATTACTGATAATAACATGACTACTATAAACCTCACTACTGATAACAACATGACTACTATAAACCTCACTACTAATAATAACATGACTACTATAAACCTCACTACTAATACCTCTTACTGATAATAACATACTACTATAAACCTCACTACTGATAATAACATGACTACTATAAACCTCACTACTAATATATTACTGATAATAACATGACTACTATAAACCTCTACTGATATATTACTGATAATAACATGACTACTATAAACCTCTACTGATAATAACATGACCTATAAACCTCACTACTATATACTACTGATAATAACATGACTACTATAAACCTCACTACTGATAATAACATGACTACTATAAACCTCACTACTAATATATTACTGATAATAACATGACCACTATAAACCTCACTACTGATAATAACATTACTACTATAAACCTCACTACTGATAATAACATGACTACTATAAACCTCACTACTGATAATAACATGACTACTATAAACCTCACTACTGATAATAACATGACTACTATAAACCTCACTACTGATAATAACATGACTACTATAAACCTCACTATGATAATAACATGAATATATTACTGATAATAACATGACTACTATAAACCTCACTACTGATAATAACATGACTACTATAAACCTCTCTACTGATAATAACATGACTACTATAAACCTCACTACTGATAATAACATGACTACTATAAACCTCACTACTAATATATTACTGATAATAACATGACTACTATAAACCTCACTACTGATAATAACATGACTACTATAAACCTCACTACTGATAATAACATGACTACTATAAACCTCTACTAATATATTACTGATAATAACATGACTACTATAAACCTCACTACTGATAATAACATTACTACTATAAACCTCACTACTAATATATTACTGATAATAACATGACTACTATAAACCTCACTACTGATAATAACATTACTACTATAAACCTCACTACTAATATATTACTGATAATAACATGACTACTATAAACCTCACTACTAATATATTACTGATAATAACATGACTACTATAAACCTCACTACTGATAATAACATGACTACTATAAACCTCACTACTGATAATAACATGACTACTATAAACCTCACTACTGATAATAACATGACTACTATAAACCTCACTACTGATAATAACATGACTACTATAAACCTCTACTACTGATAACTGATAAACATGACTACTATAAACCTCACTACTGATATATTACTGATAATAACATGACTACTATAAACCTCACTACTGATAATAACATGACTACTATAAACCTCTACTAATATATTACTGATAATAACATGACTACTATAAACCTCACTACTGATATATTACTGATAATAACATGACTACTATAAACCTCTCTACTGATAATAACATGACTACTATAAACCTCACTACTGATAATAACATGACTACTATAAACCTCACTACTGATAATAACATGACTACTATAAATATATTACTGATAATAACATGACTACTATAAACCTCTACTACTGATAATAACATGACTACTATAAACCTCACTACTGATAATAACATGACTACTATAAACCTCACTACTGATAATAACATGACTACTATAAACCTCACTACTAATATATCACTACTGATAATAACATGACTACTATAAACTCTCTACTAATATATTACTGATAATAACATGACTACTATAAACCTCACTACTAATATATTGATAATAACATGACTACTATAAACCTCTACTAATATATTACTGATAATAACATGACTACTATAAACCTCACTACTAATATATTACTATATAAACCTCACTACTGATAAAACTACTACTATAAACCTCACTACTGATAATAACATGACTACTATAAACCTCTCTACTAATATATTACTGATAATAACATGACTACTATAAACCTCACTACCGATAATAACATGACTACTATAAACCTCACCTAACATGACTACTATAAACCTCACTACTGATAATAACATGACTACTATAAACCTCTACTACTGATAATAACATGACTACTATAAACCTCACTACTGATAATAACATGACTACTATAAACCTCATACTAATATATTACTGATAATAACATGACTACTATAAACCTCACTACTGATAATAACATGACTACTATAAACCTCACTACTGATAATAACATGACTACTATAAACCTCTACTACTGATAATAACATGACTACTATAAACCTCACTACTGATAATAACATGCTACTATAAACCTCACTACTAATATATTACTGATAATAACATGACTACTATAAACCTCACTACTGATAATAACATGACTACTATAAACCTCACTACTAATATAACACTGATAATAAACATGACTACTATAAACATGACTACTATAAACCTCACTACTGATAATAACATGACTACTATAAACCTCACTACTAATATATTACTGATAATAACATGACTACTATAAACCTCACTACTGATAATAACACTGACTACTATAAACCTCACTACTAATATAAACCTTACTGATAATAACATGACTACTATAAACCTCACTACTGATAATAACATGACTACTATAAACCTCACTACTAATATATTACTGATAATAACATGACTACTATAAACCTCACTACTAATATATTACTGATAATAACATGACTACTATAAACCTCACTACTGATAATAACATGACTACTATAAACCTCACTACTGATAATAACATGACTACTATAAACCTCACTACTAATATACTACTGATAATAACATGACTACTATAAACCTCATTACTGATAATAACATGACTACTATAAACCTCACTACTAATATATTACTGATAATAACATGACTACTATAAACCTCACTACTAATATATTACTGATAATAACATGACTACTATAAACCTCACTAATATATTACTGATAATAACATGACTACTATAAACCTCACTACTGATAATAACATGACTACTATAAACCTCTACTAATATATTACTGATAATAACATGACTACTATAAACCTCTCTACTGATAATAACATGACTACTATAAACCTCACTACTGATAATAACATGACTACTATAAACCTCACTACTGATAATAACATGACTACTATAAACCTCACTACTGATAATAACATGACTACTATAAACCTCACTACTGATAATAACATGACTACTATAAACCTCACTACTAATATATTACTGATAATAACATGACTACTATAAACCTCACTACTGATAATAACATGACTACTATAAACCTCACTACTAATATATTACTGATAATAACATGACTACTATAAACCTCACTACTAATATATTACTGATAATAACATGACTACTATAAACCTCACTACTAATAATACTGATAATAACATTACTACTATAAACCTCACTACTGATAATAACATTACTACTATAAACCTCACTACTAATATATTACTGATAATAACATGACTACTATAAACCTCACTACTGATAATAACATGACTACTATAAACCTCACTACTGATAATAACATGACTACTATAAACCTCACTACTAATATATTACTGATAATAACATGACTACTATAAACCTCACTACTAATATATTACTGATAATAACATGACTACTATAAACCTCACTACTAATAATAACATGACTACTATAAACCTCACTACTAATATTACTGATAATAACATGACTACTATAAACCTCACTACTGATATATTACTGATAATAAACATGACTACTATAAACCTCACTACTGATAATATATGACTACTATAAACCTCACTACTGATAATAACATGACTACTATAAACCTCACTACTAATATATTACTGATAATAACATGACTACTATAAACCTCACTACTGATAATAACATGACTACTATAAACCTCACTACTAATATATTACTGATAATAACATGACTACTATAAACCTCACTACTGATAATAACATTACTACTATAAACCTCACTACTAATATATTACTGATAATAACATGACTACTATAAACCTCACTACTGATAATAACATGACTACTATAAACCTCACTACTAATATATTACTGATAATAACATGACTACTATAAACCTCACTACTGATAATAACATGACTACTATAAACCTCACTACTGATAATAACATGACTACTATAAACCTCACTACTAATATATTACTGATAATAACATGACTACTATAAACCTCACTACTGATATATTACTGATAATAACATGACTACTATAAACCTCACTACTGATAATAACATGACTACTATAAACCTCTAATATACTACTGATAATAACATGACTACTATAAACCTCACTACTGATAATAACATGACTACTATAAACCTCACTACTAATATATTACTGATAATAACATTACCACTATAAACCTCACTACTAATATATTACTGATAATAACATGACTACTATAAACCTCACTACTGATAATAACATGCTACTATAAACCTCACTACTGATAATAACATGACTACTATAAACCTCTACTGATAATAACATGACTATATATTACTGATAATAACATGACTACTATAAACCTCACTACTGATAATAACATAATATATTACTGATAATAACATGACTACTATAAACCTCACTACTGATAATAACATGACTACTATAAACCTCACTACTAATATATTACTGATAATAACATGACTACTATAAACCTCACTACTAATATATTACTGATAATAACATGACTACTATAAACCTCACTACTGATAATAACATGACTACTATAAACCTCACTACTGATAATAACATGACTACTATAAACCTCACTACTGATAATATGACTACTATAAACCTCACTACTGATAATAACATGACTACTATAAACCTCACTACTACTGATAATAACATGACTACTATAAACCTCACTACTAATATATTACTGATAATAACATGACTACTATAAACCTCTACTACTGATAATAACATGACTACTAAAATCACTACTGATAATAACATGACTACTATAAACCTCACTACTGATAATAACATGACTACTATAAACCTCACTACTAATATATTACTGATAATAACATGACTACTATAAACCTCTACTGATAATAACATGATAAACCTCACTACTATAAAACATGACTACTAATATACTACTGATAATAACATGACTACTATAAACCTCACTACTGATAATAACATGACTACTATAAACCTCATTACTGATAATAACATGACTACTATAAACCTCTACTAATATATTACTGATAATAACATGACTACTATAAACCTCTACTGATAATAACTAATATACCTCACTACTGATAATAACATGACTACTATAAACCTCACTACTGATAATAACATGACTACTATAAACCTCACTACTAATATATTACTGATAATAACATGACTACTATAAACCTCACTACTAATATATTACTGATAATAACATGACTACTATAAACCTCACTACTAATATATTACTGATAATAACATGACTACTATAAACCTCACTACTGATAATAACATGACTACTATAAACCTCACTACTGATAATAATAATAACATACTATAAACCTCACTACTGATAATAACATGACTACTATAAACCTCACTACTAATATATTACTGATAATAACATGACTACTATAAACCTCACTACTGATAATAACATGACTACTATAAACCTCACTACTAATATATTACTGATAATAACATGACTACTATAAACCTCACTACTAATATATTACTGATAATAACATGACTACTATAAACCTCACTACTGATAATAACATGACTACTATAAACCTCCTAATATATTACTGATAATAACATGACTACTATAAACCTCTACTAATATATTACTGATAATAACATGACTACTATAAACCTCACTACTGATAATAACATGACTACTATAAACCTCACTACTGATAATATGACTACTATAAACCTCACTACTAATGATTACTGATATAACATGACTACTAACCTACCTCATTACTGATAATAACATGACTACTATAAACCTCACTACTGATAATAACATGACTACTATAAACTCACTACTACTGATAATAACATGACTACTATAAACCTCACTACTAATATATTACTGATAATAACATGACTACTATAAATATTACTGATAACAATATGACTACTATAAACCACTACGATAATAACATGAATATATTACTGATAATAACATGACTACTATAAACCTCACTACTAATATATTAATGATAATAACATGACTACTATAAACCTCACTACTAATATATTACTGATAATAACATGACTACTATAAACCTCACTACTGATAATAACATGACTACTATAATACCTCACTACTGATAATAACACTGACTACTATAATACCTCATTACTAATATACTACTGATAATAACATGACTACTATAAACCTCACTACTGATAATAACATGACTACTATAAACCTCACTACTGATAATAACATGACTACTATAAACCTCACTACTAATATTACTGATAATAACATTACTACTATAAACCTCACTACTGATAATAACATGACTACTATCAAACCTCACTACTGATAATAACATGACTACTAT
>NW_027038007.1:0-24649 GCF_034236695.1 Oncorhynchus nerka | reverse complement strand
AAAAGAACAAAAAGAAAGGGCTTCACAGGTAAGGATATTGCTGCCAGTAAGATTGTACCTAAATCAACCATTTATCGGATCATCAAGAACTTCAAGGAGAGCTGTTTAATTGTTGTGAAGAAGGTTTCAGAGCGCCAAGAAAGTCAGCAAGCGCTAGGACCGTCTCCGATAGTTGATTCAGCTGCGGGATCGGGGCACCTCCAGTACAGAGCTTGCTCAGGAATGGCAGCAGGCAGGTGTGAGTGCAACTGCACGCACAGTGAGGCAAAGACTTTTGGAGGATGGCCTGGTGTCAAGAAGGGCAGCAAAAGCCACTTCTCTCAGGAAAAACATCAGGGACAGACTCATATTCTGCAGAAGGTACAGGGATTGGAAAAAAGCTTGTCAGGAGAAGACAAGGTGAGCGCTACCATCGGTCCTGTGTCATGCCAACAGTAAAGCATTCTGAGACCATTCATGTGTGGGGTTGCTTCTTAGCCAAGGGAGTGGCTCACAATTTTGCCTAAGAACACAGCCATGAATAAAGAATGGTACCAACACATCCTCCGAGAGCAACTTCTCCCAACCATCCAGGAACAGTTTGGTGACAAACAATGCATTTTCCAGCATGATGGAGCACCTTGTTATAAGGCAAAAGTGATAACTAAGTGGCTCGGGGAACAAAAAAATGATATTTTGGGTCCATGGCCAGGAAACTCCCCAGACATTAATCGAATTGAGAACTTGTGGTCAATCCTCAAGAGACGGGTGGACAAACAAAACCCCACAAATTCTGACAATCTCCAAGAATTTATTATGCAAGAATGGGCTGCCATCAGTCAGGATGTAGCCCAGAAGTTAATTGACAGCATGCCAGGGCAGATTGCAGAGGTCTTGAAAAAGAAGGGTCAACCTGTAAATATTCACTCTTTGCATCAACTTCATGTAATTGTCAATAAAAGCCTTTGACACTTATGAAATGCTTATAATTATAATTCAGTATTCCATAGTAACATCTGATAAAAAATATCTTAAGACACTTGTTACGAATCCCTTTTGGCCCGACAGTCTAGGGGGGATGGTAATGAGACCCGTAACATAACTCATGCAAATTATTATTGTGACAAAGTAAAAGTGTGAACGAAATAACCACGACAACAGAAATCTACCGTCAAACTCCAGGTTTATTTATAAACACACGGTAATGGGGGAGCAGGAAAAGGGGCTGAGCTGGACCCAAGAAAAGAAACAATAAGTATTCAAAAACACCCCTAAGCTAGACTAGCCTACTTTAACAACAGCTAACTAACTAACCAAAAATACAGTGGGTGGTCCGCCCAGTTCTAACTAGTGTATTTAACAAAGTTCACCTACGGGTAGTGTATGCCCATGGGCGACTTGTCTTGGTTTCCCACTTTTCCCACCAGCAACAAACAAACACCATAACCAAAAACAATACTCACAGGGGATGACAAAGTGCTATGGAGGTGCTCAAACAAAAGAGAGGTTAAGACACAAAGCGAGAGTGAAACACAGAGACCTACAGACATGGCATTTACAGAGAGATTGAGCTAGAGATTGAGCTAGAGATTGCTCCAGAGCAAACAAATGATGGGGTTTTTAAACCATGGGGAAGGAACTGTGATAGGGTAGGAAATAGGAGGAGGTGTGTCTTCTGATTGATGATTGATTGTTGACTGATTGGGGAGTGATGGTTTTCACCTGTGAGGGGAGAAGGAGAGAAAAGAAACACACACAGGATACACACACACAGGATAACTGTATCCGTAACACTCCCACCCTTAACCTCTTGCTTCTACTCGGGACGCTTGCGTCCCAACTAGAGCTCTGGAAATGCAAATGCGCTACGCTAAATGCTAATAGTATTAGTTAAAACTCAAAAGTTCATTAAAATACACATGCAGGGTATCGAATTAAAGCTACACTCGTTGTGAATCCAGGCACAAGTGAGATTTTTAAAATGCTTTTCGGCGAAAGCATGAGAAGCTATTATCTGATAGCATGTAACACCCCAAAAGACCCACAGGGGACGTAAACAAAATAATTAGCATTTCGGCGTTACACAAACCGCACAATAAAATAGAAAACATTCATTACCTTTCACCATCTTCTTTGTTGGCACTCCTAGATGTCCCATAAACACTATTTGGGTCTTTATTTCGATTAAAAATCGGTCCATATAAAGCCTAGATATCGTTATATGTAGACTGTGTGATAAACGAAAAAAACATAGTTTCAAAACGTAACGTCATTTTTTAAAATTCAAAAAAAGTCGACGATAAACTTTCACAAAACACTTCGAAATACGTTTGTAATGCAACTTTAGGTATTAGTAAACGTTAATAAGCGATAAAATTCATCAGGAGGCGATGTAAAGATCATTAGCTGTCCGTCTGGAAAAATGTCCGGCTAGAAACTCAACGAAAATATCCGGTCCTAGACCTGAGGAGATACGGTGCCCTGCATGTGTTTGACCAAGAAAAAACTCGAAGGGAAATGACAAGACTCTAGACACCGTGTGGAAGCTGTAGGTACTGCAACCTCAGTCAATTAATTGTGGTTCACCTTTATCAATGGGTTCAAGTAGCGCATGGATATATTTTCCCATTTTCAGTGATCAGTTTTTCCTGTGCTTTTCGATGTAAATGCCGTTCTGGTAAAGCCACAGCAGTGATTTAACCAGTTTTATAAACGTCTGAGTGTTTTCTATCCACACAGACTAAGCAAATGCATATACTATATTCCTGGCATGAGTAGCAGGGCGCTGAAATGTTGCGCGATTTTTAACAGAATGTTCAAAAAAGTAGAGGGTCGACTTAAGAGGTTAAAAGAGCAACCCTAGGGGTTGCGACTACAGTATTTCAATGAATACTCACAACAAAGCAACAACCTTGCAAAACATACAGAAATCATTTTCACACACGAGACAAAGCATCTGCCAACACATTATCAGAACCCTTTTTGTGGCGGATCTCCAAATTATAATTTTGTACAATCAGTGCCCAACGCATAAGGCGCTGGTTCTGGTTGTACATTCGGTGGAGAAAAACTAAGGGGTTATGGTCAGTATATACAATCACGGGTAGGGCACTGGAACCAATATATACTTCAAAGTATTGCAGAGCCAACAACAAAGCAAGAGCTTCTTGTTCTATTGTCGCATAGTTTGTTTGACATTTATTAAATTTACGTGAAAAATAACAAACGGGATGATCCACTCCACTCTTGTCCTGCTGCAGTAGAACAGCACCAGCACCTCTGGCACTAGCATCTACCTCAAGTTTGAACGGTTGTTCAAAATCTGGAGCAGCAAGTACAGGTGTACTACATAAGAGTGCTTTCGCTGATTCAAAAGCTCTCTTACAATCAGAGGACCACACAAATGGTCTAGCCGGACTAAGCAAATCGGTCAATGGAGCAACTACCGCAGAGAAATTTTTACAGAAGCTACGGTAGTAGCCAACCATCCCTAAAAAGCGGCGTAGCTCTCGTCTGGTGGTAGGTGCAGGGAATGCAGTTATAGCCAAGACCTTGGCATCAACAGGGCGCACCTGTCCATGGCCAACCTCTTTACTGAGATAGGTAACAGTAGCCTTCCCAAACTCGCACTTTGCCAAGTTCAGGGTTAGAGAAGCAGCTGCCAACCGTTCACATACTACCCTTAGCGAGTCAACATGATCTGACCACTCAGAAGAATAAATCACTAGGTCATCAAGGTATGCACTACAATTAGGAACGCCAGCTAATACGGAGTTAACCAGTCGTTGGAAAGTGGCTGGTGCATTTCGCATCCCAAAAGCCATGACTGAGTACTGTAGGAAGTTGTCTGGGGTCACAAAGGCAGAAATCTCAGAAGCACATGAAGTTAACGGAACCTGCCAGTAAACTTTTAAGAGGTCTAACTTGGTTACATACTTAGCAGCACCAATAGTGTCGATACAGTCGTCCAGTCGGGGTAACGGGAACGAATCTGGCATTGTGACAGAATTTACCTTTCGATAATCCGTACATAACCTGGACGTACCATCAGGTTTAGGAACCAGAATGCAAGGAGAACTCCAAGGGCTTGAACTTGGCTTAGCCAGGTCATTCTCCAACAAATATCTCACCTCATCCCTCATTATCTTCCTCTTGGAAGCGTTGATACGATATGGGTGTTGCTTGATAGGTGTAGAATTTCCAACATTAATGTCATGTTCCAACACATTTGTGCGAGTAGGAACGTCATTAAAGAGACATGGAAAACTGTGTAGTAGCCTCACAATATCATTGGCCTGTACATCCGTTAAATGAACCAGACCGGATTGGATAGACAGCAGTATTTCTGAGTTGGGCAATCTAACACACTGCTGCTGAGTATTGCGCAACTCCAAGCCATCAACATCATCAATATGACAGTCCACTATCATAGCAGTAGTAGCAGAGGAGACAGCAGTACCTTCCTCTGTTTTTGAACTCTCTAACTGTGTGATGGGTCGGGTGTGGTAAGCTTTCAACATGTTAATGTGACACACACGAGATTGGCGTTGTCTATCAGGAGTTTGAAGCACATAGTCAGTTTCACTTATTTTCTTTTCAATTAAATAAGGACCCGAGAAACGAGCTGACAGTGAAGATCCTGGAACAGGTAATAACACCAGTACTTGGTCACCTGGCTGTAGTGGACGAGAAACAGCCTCTTTATCATAGTGTCTTTTCATGCTCCTCTGTGAGGAAGACAGAGCTTCCTTTGCGAGAGCACAAGCAGGTGTAGGCGCTCACGAAGCGACTAACGTAGTCCAACACATTCTCATCTCTGGTACACAACTCTTGGGACAAGAACTGTTATTTAAGGACTTTCATTGGTCCTCTCACTGTGTGACCAAACACCAGTTCAGCCGGGCTGAAAGCTAGGGACTCCTGCACAGTTTCACGAGCAGCAAACAAAACTAGAGGAACTCCCTCATCCCAATCTTTCTCAGATTCCAAACAATATTTACGTAGCATAGACTTCAGTGTCTGATGCCATCTTTCAAGTGCACCCTGAGACTCTGGGTGATAGGCGCTTGACACACGGTGCGTAATTGACAAGGATTTTAACACCTGCCTGAAGAGCTTGGATAGGAAATTGGTACCTTGATCGCTTTGTACCACCCTAGGTAACCCGAATGTCGTGAATAATTTTATTAAGGCTTTACTCACTACCGGGGCTGTAATCCTTCTCAGAGGAATGGCCTCGGGGTATCTTGTAGCCATACACATTATCGTTAACAAAAACTGGTTACCCGATTTTGTCTTCGGTAACGGTCCGACACAATCAACCACCACATGCTCGAATGGTTCACCTATGACAGGTATGGGACAAAGAGGAGCGGGAGGAATAACCTGATTTGGTTTTCCTGTTATCTGACATGTGTGGCATGTCCGACAGAACTGAGCCACATCTTGTTTTAAACCCGGCCAAAAGAAATGTTGAAGGATCCGATCATAAGTTTTTGTGATTCCTAAATGACCAGACCACTGGTGATCATGAGCAAGGGATAACACATTTTGTCGAAAGGCTGTAGGAATCACTATTTGGTAAACAGCATTCCAATCTCCATCCGCGTCAACATGGGATTTCCATTTACGCATGAGGAGATTACCATCAATGAAGTAAGCCACGTTCTTCTTCTTCACATCTTCCAATGAGACAACACTAGAAAAACATTTAGCAAGCTTGTTGTCAACCTTTTGGTTAGCAATCAGCTGCTCACGAGTGACTGGTAACTGTATTGCATCAGCAATAAGTTCAACGTTCTTTGATTCTTTCCTGGGCTGTTTGTCAGAGGTGATCAGCTTCTCAGAGGTATCACACAATCCATCTTCTTGATCAACCTCTTTGAACAGAACAGTGTTCGACAAATCTATCACGTCACCCTCTTGTCGTGCCTGAGCACGAGTGACAGCACAAGCGGGGAACACATGTGGATAACTCTGTGCCAGCTCATTCGAGAGAGAGTGGTCACTTTTATCCAATACTTCCAATACGGGTACTACCTTTCCTCCGGCAATATCGTTACCCATTATAAAGGTCACACCTTTCACTGGCAACATAGGGCGTACCCCCACTCTGAATATTCCACTGATTAACTCAGAGTGTACTTTCACAAAGTGCAATGGCACTGGGACAAAACCCATTTCAATACCCTGCACTAACACACTGGAACCACAATATGTATCGTCAGATAAGGGCAACACATCAGACAATATAAACGACTGCGCCGCACCAGTATCTCTAAGGATTTTAACCGGTCGTTGAGATGCTTCGTCATTCGTTAGGGACACAAACCCCTCGAAAATGAATGGTTCATAACTGCGGTCGGGGACTGAGACTTTCAAACTACAGTTACCCTGAGGCACCTGTTTTGTTGCAGACCTCACAACCGTACGAATTAGAGCAACACCTGTTGTTGGCTTGGCACGAAGAGGCATCCCTTGTTTGCGTTTAAGCAGGAAGCAATCATTAATCATATGTCCTTGTCAGGATTTGGCCAGGGTTGTTCCGGTTTTTGGTCACTAGATGCCCCCATTGTGCCTTTTGACCTTTTGTTTTCCCTTGATCCCCATTATTATTTGCACCTGTGCCTCGTTTCCCCTGATTGTATTTAAACCCTTTGTTTTCCTCAGTCCTTTGCTCTGTGTTTGTATGTTAGCACCCAGCCCTAGTATTCTGTTAACTCTTGTTGATCCCGGTGGACGCTCTTGTGGAAGTCTGTATTTTGTTCTTGTTTATTTATTTTTGAGTATCTTTTGAGGCTTTTTGTGCTATACCTACCACCTTGTGGATTTACCTTTTTGTCTTGGAGGATTACCTTTGTTCTTGTGGAATTCCTTTTGAGGTTGTGGAGTTACATGTGTTCCTGAAGGACTTCACTTTTTACTACATTAAATACACCGTCTCAAGTACTGCTGTGTCTGCCTCATCTTCTGGGTTCTGCCGACTATTCGTGGCTCAGTTGGTTAAGTGACTGTTTCTCACTCCGGAGACCCGGGTTCGTAACCGGGTCCTGACAGAAACACAGAGCCAAAAATGAACCCAGAGGCAGCCAGTTCCCAGGACCTTGTTGCCATGCTGTCCCACCACCAGGAGACTGTCCAACGCCACAAAGCCGCCCTGGTTCAGCAAGAGGCCTTAATGGCTAGACATTCTCATCTTCTGTCGGAGATGCTGACTTCCATAAAGCAGATATCTGATCGACTTACCTCGGCAACAGTTCCCGTCCCAGTACCTCAGATTCACGTACCCATGGCAGTTAACCCTCTGGCTGAACCTCGTCTTCCAACGGTTCTCAGGTGATCCAAGTGCTTGTAAAGGGTTTCTCACCCAATGTTCTCTCTCCTTCGAGCTGCAACCCTCGTCGTTCCCCACCGACCGGTCTAAGATCGCATATATCATCACCCTGCTGTCGGAAAAAGCCCTGGCCTGGGCTACTGCTGTGTGGGATGCCCATAGTTCCTGCTGTGCCAGTTACTCTGCCTTTGCTGAGGAATTCAAACGAGTGTTTCAAGGCCCAAGCAGTGGTCCTGACTCAGCCAAACAGCTCCTGACTCTCCACCAAGGTCGGCGCAGCGTGACGGACTATGCCATCCAGTTCCGCACGGTGGCAGCAGCGAGTGGTTGGAACAACGAGGCGCTCACTGTGTGCTTTCTGAAAGGCCTTTCCGACACTATCCAAGATGAACTGGCCACTCGGGAACCACCGGACAATCTCGAGTCCCTGATCAAGTTGGCCTCACGCATTGACCAGCGTCTGAGAGAGAGAGAACTCAACCGTAGACCTCTAGCCCCTATCAGTCCCAGCTCCGAGTCCCCACCTTTATCCTCGCTGGCTCCACCGGAACCCATGCAGATTGGACGCATCTCCCAGGCTGAGAGAGACCGCCGGATGAGGGAGCGACGCTGTCTATATTGCGGCAAACCGGGCCATTTCCGTTCCACGTGTCCCGGGCTCCAGGGAAACGCTCTGTCCCGTACAGACCGGGGGAACTGTAACGGGAAACATAACCTCCTCCCATCCGTCCAACTCCCGTCTGCTCATTCCAGTCACCCTTTCCTGGGACAACCACAAGCTTCACCTTCAAGCCTTGGTAGACTCTGGAGCCGCAGGTAACTTCATGGATGGTGTCTGGGCGAAGGAGAATGGCGTTCCCTTTGAACCTCTAAGTGACCCCATGAGGGTTACTACATTGGATGGAAGCCCTTTGGGATCTGGACTTGTCACTCATGTCACTACCTCCTTGCGACTTTCAGTTTCACAACACAAGGAATTGATGAACTTTCATTTGATCTCCTGTTCCGAGTTCCCTCTCGTCCTTGGATACCCCTGGCTTCACAGCCATAACCCTCACATCGACTGGTCTGTGGGCACTATCAAGCAGCGGGGTCCTACGTGCCAAGCTACATGTATTTTCCCGAATTCCCCGAGTTCTACTCCCGAGTCTTTAGAATCCATCGACCTGACCCGAGTTCCCGAGTGTTACCATGACCTCAAACTGGTATTTAGCAAACAGAGGGCCACCATGCTACCACCCCATAGACCTTATGATTGCCCCATCGAACTGTTTCCGGGCACTTGCCCCCAGGGGTCGGATCTTTTCCCTATCTCCACCCGAACGAGCTGCTATGGATACCTACATCAAGGACGCTCTGGAAGCAGGCCTCATGCGTCCATCCACCTCCCCGGCGGGAGCAGGGTTTTTTCTTTGTGGCCAAGAAAGACGGTGGATTACGTCCTTGCATCGACTACCGGGGACTCAATGCCATAACCGTCCGTAACCGTTACCCGCTACCCCTTATGGCCACAGCCTTCGAGCTGCTCCAGGAAGCAGTTGTTTTCACTAAGCTTGACCTGCGGAACGCATACCATCTTGTGCGGATCAGACCTGGTGACGAGTGGAAGACCGCGTTCAACACGCCTACTGGTCACTATGAATACTTGGTGATGCCCTTCGGCCTGACCAACGCCCCAGCGGTGTTCCAAGCGCTCATAAACGATGTGCTTAGGGATATGCTTAACATATTTGTGTTTGTTTACTTGGATGACATCCTCATCTTTTCGAGCTCTCTTCAAGAACACACAAAGCATGTCAGACAAGTACTCAAACGCCTCCTAGACAGCCATCTGTACGTTAAGCCGGAAAAATGTGAATTCCATTCATCCCGAGTACAATTCCTGGGATTTGTAGTGGAACACGGTCGAGTCCAAATGGACCCCAGGAAGGTAGAGGCGGTAGCGGATTGGCCCACCCCCAAATCCGTTAAGGAAGTTCAGCGTTTCCTGGGCTTCACAAACTTTTACCGCAAGTTCATCAAGAACTTCAGCTTGGTGGCAGCCCCTCTCTCAGCTTTAACCAAGGGTGGCAATGCAAGGTTTTTGTGGGGAAGAGAAGCTGAGACTGCCTTCCAAGGACTCAAGCAGCGCGTCCTCTCTGCTCCCATCCTGATACTACCGACTACGGATGAACCGTTTGTGGTGGAGGTAGACGCCTCAGAGGTTGGTGTTGGAGCTGTCCTGTCTCAGAGGGGTGAAGACAAGAAGCTTCATCCGTGCGCTTTCTTCTCACACCGGCTTACCCCGGCTGAGAGGAACTACGATGTGGGGGATCGTGAACTCCTAGCGGTTAAGATGGCATTGAAGGAATGGAGACACTGGCTCGAGGGGCTTCTCACCCGTTTCAAGTGCTTACGGACCACAAAAATCTGGAGTATATCCAGCAGGCGAAGCGGTTGAACTCTAGACAAGCTAGATGGTCTCTTTTCTTCAATCGATTCCAGTTTATCCTCACCTATCGGCCCGGGTCGAAGAATCTCAAACCGGATGCCCTGTCCCGAGTCTACGCTCCTGCCATTCGAGATGACACGGACATGCCTGTCCTTCCTGCTGCTAAGATCGTGGCTCCGATTTCGTGGCAAGTTGAGGATACCGTGAGACGAGCTCAAGCTATCGAACCGGACCCGAAAGGGGTCCTGCCAATCGGTTGTTTGTCCCCAAGGCAGTGAGGACTCAGGTCCTTCTGTGGGGGCACTCCTCTCGCCTCACCTGTCACCCGGGCGTAGGTCGCACCTTGGAGTTCATCCAGCGTAAGTTCTGGTGGCCTACCATAAGAGAAGACGTTGCCTCTTTCGTCAATGCCTGCCCCGTGTGCTGCCAGGGCAAATCTTCTCACCTCCGCCCTCAAGGACTCCTTCACCCTTTACCTATTCCCCACAGACCCTGGTCCCATATCTCGTTGGACTTTATTACTGGCCTTCCTCCATCCCATGGCAATACTACTATCCTAGTCATAATCGACAGGTTTTCAAAGGCGGCCAGGTTCGTCCCTCTGACTAAGTTACCTTCTGCCAAGGAGACGGCTGAGTTGGTAATTAATCATGTGTTCCGAGTCTTCGGCATTCCTCAAGATATGGTTTCTGACAGAGGTCCCCAGTTTGCCTCAAGGTTTTGGAAGGCCTTCTGCCAACTCATGGGTGCTTCTGCCAGTCTATCTTCAGGGTACCATCCGGAGTCCAACGGCCAAACAGAGAGCATGAATCAAGAGCTGGAAGCCACCCTCCGATGTATGACTCGTAACAACCCGTCCACATGGTCGTCCTTCATTGTTTGGGCCGAATACGCGCACAACACCTTGCGCTCCTCCTCCACTGGTATGTCCCCGCACGAGTGTCAGTTTGGCTATGCCCCTCCATTGTTCCCGGACCAGGAGGCAGAAGTCAGAGTGCCTTCAGCCTTGAAGTTCGTCAGACGCTGTCGGCTTATGTGGAGGAAGACCCGTCTTAATCTTATGCGTTCCTCACAGAGGTACCAACAACAAGCCAACAGACGTCGCCGTCCCGGGCCTACCCTGCGCCCCGGCCAGAGAGTCTGGCTCTCCACAAGAGACTTACCACTACGGGTGGAGTCTCAAGCTGTCCCAAAATACATCGGTCCCTTTAAGGTTGCCAGGAGAGTTAACCCAGTTTCTTATCGCCTACACTTACCCAGATCCCTTAAGATTAATCCCACGTTTCACATTTCCTTATTAAAACCTGTTGTTTTTCTCCCCTTGTCCCGGCAGACAGACCTCCCCCTCCGCCTCGTGTCATTGGAGGCCAGCCGGCTTATACCGTCCATTGGATACTGGATTCCCGCCGGGTGCAGCGGTCCTGGCAGTATCTGGTGGACTGGGAAGGCTACGGTCCCGGGAGCGCTCCTGGGTTCCTGCCAAAGACATACTGGACCCTGACCTCATTCGTCAGTTCAGGGCTCTCCACCCTGAGAGAGCTGGTAGGAACGTCAGGAGCCGTTCCTAGGGGGGATTCTGTCAGGATTTGGCCAGGGTTGTTCCGGTTTTTGGTCACTAGATGCCCCCATTGTGCCTTTTGACCTTTTGTTTTCCCTTGATCCCCATTATTATTTGCACCTGTGCCTCGTTTCCCCTGATTGTATTTAAACCCTTTGTTTTCCTCAGTCCTTTGCTCTGTGTTTGTATGTTAGCACCCAGCCCTAGTATTCTGTTAACTCTTGTTGATCCCGGTGGACGCTCTTGTGGAAGTCTGTATTTTGTTCTTGTTTATTTATTTTTGAGTATCTTTTGAGGCTTTTTGTGCTATACCTACCACCTTGTGGATTTACCTTTTTGTCTTGGAGGATTACCTTTGTTCTTGTGGAATTCCTTTTGAGGTTGTGGAGTTACATGTGTTCCTGAAGGACTTCACTTTTTACTACATTAAATACACCGTCTCAAGTACTGCTGTGTCTGCCTCATCTTCTGGGTTCTGCCGACTATTCGTGGCTCAGTTGGTTAAGTGACTGTTTCTCACTCCGGAGACCCGGGTTCGTAACCGGGTCCTGACAGTCCTACTTTATGACAATAGAAACAGGGACGCTCATTCTTCTGGCGTGCTTGATATACTACTGCTGGCCGACTAGGGCTAAAGGTAGGAAACTCAGTGGCTCTACTCTCAGTTTGAGCCGAAAACACACTCTTGTGCGTCAACACAAACTCGTCTGCCAACACAGACACTTCTGCCAGGGAGGATACTTTCTGTTCGTTTAGGTAAACTACAATGCGTTCGGGTAAGCAATTTTTAAACTCTTCCAACAAGATTAACTCCCGGAGAGAGTTGAAATCAGTTACCTTACTAGCAGCATGCCATTTATCAAACAGATTTCCCTTGTCTCTAGCAAATTCCACATAAGTCTTACTAGAAGACTTTCTATGAGACCTAAATCTCTGTCGGTATGCCTCAGGCACAAGCTCATAGGCACGAAGAACAGTAGCTTTGACCACTTCGTAATTCAAACTGTCCTCCAGAGGTAACGCTGACAAAACCTCTTGGGCTTTACCAGTTAATTTACACTGAAGTAATAGGCACCATACCTCTTCAGGCCATTTCAATGCTACGGCTATACGCTCAAATACACAAAAATAGGAGTCAACCTCTGACTCTCTGAACAAAGGTACTAAGGCAATCTGCCTACTAATGTCAAACGTGTTTGAGGACACAGCAGGTGAGGACGGCTCACAAACAGGCACAGTAGGACCGGAGGCTAGCCTCGCTGTCTCTGCCTCCAGTTCCATCTGGAGCATTTTGAACTCCAACTGCCTTTGTTCTCTGTCTGCCTCAATTTTACACATCTCCAAATGCCGTTGTTCTCGTTCTTTTTCTGCCTCTATTTTACATATCTCCAACTGGAGAGTCTCTTGCCTAATTTGGGCTCTCTCTTCCACCTCCAGTTGGAACTGTGCTAAACGGACATCCCTCCTGGCATCACCATTTGACAGTGGGGAGAGTGGATCAAAACGGGACAATGTGGCTGGTGTTTTAGCCTCGCCCTCATTATCAGACACCAATGGGCTTACAGGAGCAGCAACATCCCCTACAGGGGTAGTAGGCTCAGGCAGCGGTAACACAAGCACCTGCTCTTCCAACAATACATTTAATACTAGTTGTTTAACCTCCGCCTTAACTAAACTCTGCGGAATCGATACTGAATAATGGTCAGCCAAGGTCATTAAATCAACTCTACGACATTTGTCAAAAACCTCCCACGAAGGGTTATCCAAAAAGGATCTCAAATCAAAAGTAGTCATGTTACACTACTTCACAAGTGCCAAAGAAAATAGCAAACACTAATGCTACTTCAGCTATGACGCTCAACACTGAAGTATACCACTACAACAATCTACATGAGCGGCATGGGTGTCAGTTATGACAGATCCCGGATGAGTCCCCACTTATGTTACGAATCCCTTTTGGCCCGACAGTCTAGGGGGGATGGTAATGAGACCCGTAACATAACTCATGCAAATTATTATTGTGACAAAGTAAAAGTGTGAACGAAATAACCACGACAACAGAAATCTACCGTCAAACTCCAGGTTTATTTATAAACACACGGTAATGGGGGGAGCAGGAAAAGGGGCTGAGCTGGACCCAAGAAAAGAAACAATAAGTATTCAAAAACACCCCTAAGCTAGACTAGCCTACTTTAACAACAGCTAACTAACTAACCAAAAATACAGTGGGTGGTCCGCCCAGTTCTAACTAGTGTATTTAACAAAGTTCACCTACGGGTAGTGTATGCCCATGGGCGACTTGTCTTGGTTTCCCACTTTTCCCACCAGCAACAAACAAACACCATAACCAAAAACAATACTCACAGGGGATGACAAAGTGCTATGGAGGTGCTCAAACAAAAGAGAGGTTAAGACACAAAGCGAGAGTGAAACACAGAGACCTACAGACATGGCATTTACAGAGAGATTGAGATTGAGCTAGAGATTGAGCTAGAGATTGCTACAGAGCAAACAAATGATGGGGTTTTTAAACCATGGGGAAGGAACTGTGATAGGGTAGGAAATAGGAGGAGGTGTGTCTTCTGATTGATGATTGATTGTTGACTGATTGGGGAGTGATGGTTTTCACCTGTGAGGGGAGAAGGAGAGAAAAGAAACACACACAGGATACACACACACAGGATAACTGTATCCGTAACAACACTGAAGCAGCAAACTTTGTGGAAATTAATATTTGTGTCATTCTCAAAACTTTTGGCCACGACTGTACTCCGAGCACACGCTGACCAACTGGCAATTGTCTTCACTGACACTTTCAACTACTCCCTGACCCAGTCTGTAATGCCTACATGTTTCAAGCAGGCCACCATAGTCCCTGTGCCCAAGAACATTAAGGTAACCTGCCTAAATGACTGTAGCACTCACATCTGTAGCCATGAAATGCTGGTCATGGCTCACATCAACACCATTATCCCAGATATTATATATTTGGTAGCACTTATTTATTTTTTGCCTTCAACCCCATTCGATGTGTAGAACGGATGTGGGAGGTGCTAGGTCTACATAAGGTTGCACATGTTTTTTTATTCATAAAAGCTCTGACAAGGCCATGAGCCCGATACATAAGCTTATTAAATATCAGTGACATTATCAAGAGCAGTGTTTCCTTTTTCCTTCATATTTTTTTCTGCATAGTAAAACAATGCCATTCATTCCAATTAGACTGGTTTGGATGTCTCTCTGACCACTATGGCTACCATGTCCACCCCATCCCAGAACTTTGAGAGTTCAGGGATCTCTATGCTTAACCCCTAATTGCTCCTGTAAATCACTCTGGATAAGAGTGTCTGCTAAATGACTAACATGTCAGTGTAAATGGTTGACATGCTGATGTTTTCTGTTGGTTGTGAGTGAGTGATAATGTGCAATAAGACAATGATATGCATGGCTGATACATTCCACACGAACTTGCTACAATAGCAGCAAAATAAGAAACGAGTGCAATTGTGTTCACTGTTTCCAGCAATCAGTAAATACTACTGCACAACATTGTAAATCACCACATCAGTGTCACACTGCATACAATATATATATTGTCACACCCTGATCTGTTTCACCTGTCTTTGTGCTTGTCTCCACCCCCCTCCATGTGTCACCCATTTTCCCCTGTGCATGTATACCTCTGTTTTCTGTTTGTCTGTTGTTGTTTTTTAAAACCTTTATTTAACTAGGAAAGTCAGTTAATAACAAATTCTTATTTATATAATGACGGCCTACCCCGGCCAAACCCAGACAACGCTGGGTCAATTGTGCGCCATCCTATGGTACTCCCAATCACGGCCGGATGTGATACAGCCTGTATTCGAACCAGGGACTGTAGTGATGCCTCTTGCACTGAGATACAGTGCCTTAGACCACTGCACCACTCAGGAGCAGCGGACTGTTGCCAGTCAAGCCTAACAGCGTTTTAGATCCCGGTTTCTGCCTGCCCTGATCCTGAGCCTGACTGCCGTTCTGTACCTTACGGACCTGGATTACTGACCTCTGCCTGCCCTGATCCTGAGCCTGACTGCCGTTCTGTACCTTACGGACCTGGATTACTGACCTCTGCCTGCCCTGATCCTGAGCCTGACTGCCGTTCTGTACCTTACGGACCTGGATTACTGACCTCTGCCTGCCCTGATCCTGAGCCTGACTGCCGTTCTGTACCTTACGGACCTGGATTACTGACCTCTGCCTGCCCTGATCCTGAGCCTGACTGCCGTTCTGTACCTTACGGACCTGGATTACTGACCTCTGCCTGCCCTGATCCTGAGCCTGACTGCCGTTCTGTACCTTACGGACCTGGATTACTGACCTCTGCCTGCCCTGATCCTGAGCCTGACTGCCGTTCTGTACCTTACGGACCTGGATTACTGACCTCTGCCTGCCCTGATCCTGAGCCTGACTGCCGTTCTGTACCTTACGGACCTGGATTACTGACCTCTGCCTGCCCTGATCCTGAGCCTGACTGCCGTTCTGTACTTTACGGACCTGGATTACTGACCTCTGCCTGCCCTGATCCTGAGCCTGACTGCCGTTCTGTACCTTACGGACCTGGATTACTGACCTCTGCCTGCCCTGATCCTGAGCCTGACTGCCGTTCTGTACTTTACGGACCTGGATTACTGACCTCTGCCTGCCCTGATCCTGAGACTGAGTGCCGTTCTGTACCTTACGGACCTGGATTACTGACCTCTGCCTGCCCTGATCCTGAGCCTGACTGCCGTTCTGTACCTTACAGACCTGGATTACTGACCTCTGCCTGCCCTGATCCTGAGCCTGACTGCCGTTCTGTACCTTACGGACCTGGATTACTGACCTCTGCCTGCCCTGATCCTGAGCCTGACTGCCGTTCTGTACCTTACGGACCTGGATTACTGACCTCTGCCTGCCCTGATCCTGAGACTGAGTGCCGTTCTGTACCTTACGGACCTGGATTACTGACCTCTGCCTGCCCTGATCCTGAGCCTGACTGCCGTTCTGTACTTTACGGACCTGGATTACTGACCTCTGCCTGCCCTGATCCTGAGCCTGACTGCCGTTCTGTACCTTACGGACCTGGATTACTGACCTCTGCCTGCCCTGATCCTGAGCCTGACTGCCGTTCTGTACCTTACGGACCTGGATTACTGACCTCTGCCTGCCCTGATCCTGAGCCTGACTGCCGTTCTGTACCTTACGGACCTGGATTACTGACCTCTGCCTGCCCTGATCCTGAGCCTGACTGCCGTTCTGTACCTTACGGACCTGGATTACTGACCTCTGCCTGCCCTGATCCTGAGCCTGAGCCTGACTGCCGTTCTGTACCTTACGGACCTGGATTACTGACCTCTGCCTGCCCTGATCCTGAGCCTGACTGCCGTTCTGTACTTTACGGACCTGGATTACTGACCTCTGCCTGCCCTGATCCTGAGCCTGACTGCCGTTCTGTACCTTACGGACCTGGATTACTGACCTCTGCCTGCCCTGATCCTGAGCCTGACTGCCGTTCTGTACCTTACGGACCTGGATTACTGACCTCTGCCTGCCCTGATCCTGAGCCTGACTGCCGTTCTGTACCTTACGGACCTGGATTACTGACCTCTGCCTGCCCTGATCCTGAGCCTGACTGCCGTTCTGTACCTTACGGACCTGGATTACTGACCTCTGCCTGCCCTGATCCTGAGCCTGACTGCCGTTCTGTACCTTACGGACCTGGATTACTGACCTCTGCCTGCCCTGATCCTGAGCCTGACTGCCGTTCTGTACCTTACGGACCTGGATTACTGACCTCTGCCTGCCCTGATCCTGAGCCTGACTGCCGTTCTGTACTGCTTACGGACCTGGATTACTGACCTCTGCCTGCCCTGATCCTGAGCCTGACTGCCGTTCTGTACCTTACGGACCTGGATTACTGACCTCTGCCTGCCCTGATCCTGAGCCTGACTGCCGTTCTGTACCTTACGGACCTGGATTACTGACCTCTGCCTGCCCTGATCCTGAGCCTGACTGCCGTTCTGTACCTTACGGACCTGGATTACTGACCTCTGCCTGCCCTGATCCTGAGCCTGACTGCCGTTCTGTACCTTACGGACCTGGATTACTGACCTCTGCCTGCCCTGATCCTGAGCCTGACTGCCGTTCTGTACCTTACGGACCTGGATTACTGACCTCTGCCTGCCCTGATCCTGAGCCTGACTGCCGTTCTGTGTTGGATTACTGACCTCTGCCTGCCCTGATCCTGTTCTGCCGTTCTGTACTTACGGACCTGGATTACTGACCTCTGCCTGCCCTGATCCTGAGCCTGACTGCCGTTCTGTACCTTACGGACCTCTGGCCTGATTACTGACCTCTGCCTGCCCTGATCCTGAGCCTGACTGCCGTTCTGTACCTTACGGACCTGGATTACTGACCTCTGCCTGCCCTGATCCTGAGCCTGACTGCCGTTCTGTACCTTACGGACCTGGATTACTGACCTCTGCCTGCCCTGATCCTGAGCCTGACTGCCGTTCTGTACCTTACGGACCTGGATTACTGACCTCTGCCTGCCCCTGACTGCCTGTAGCCTGGACTGACCGCCTCTGTGACCCGTTCTGTACCCACGGACCTGGATTACTGACCTCTGCCTGCCCTGATCCTGAGCCTGACTGCCGTTCTGTACCTTACGGACCTGGATTACTGACCTCTGCCTGCCCTGATCCTGAGCCTGACTGCCGTTCTGTACCTTACGGACCTGGATTACTGACCTCTGCCTGCCCTGATCCTGAGCCTGACTGCCGTTCTGTACCTTACGGACCTGGATTACTGACCTCTGCCTGCCCTGATCCTGAGCCTGACTGCCGTTCTGTACCTTACGGACCTGGATTACTGACCTCTGCCTGCCCTGATCCTGAGCCTGACTGCCGTTCTGTACCTTACGGACCTGGATTACTGACCTCTGCCTGCCCTGATCCTGAGCCTGACTGCCGTTCTGTACCTTACGGACCTGGATTACTGACCTCTGCCTGCCCTGATCCTGAGCCTGACTGCCGTTCTGTACCTTACGGACCTGGATTACTGACCTCTGCCTGCCAACACTGTTATGGTGTTTGTTTCTCTGTGAAGCCGGGTCATCCAGAGAATACCGTTATGGTGTTTGTTTCTCTGTGAAGCCGGGTCATCCAGAGAATACCGTTATGGTGTTTGTTTCTCTGTGAAGCCGGGTCATCCAGAGAATACCGTTATGGTGTTTGTTTCTCTGTGAAGCCGGGTCATCCAGAGAATACCGTTATGGTGTTTGTTTCTCTGTGAAGCCGGGTCATCCAGAGAATACCGTTATGGTGTTTGTTTCTCTGTGAAGCCGGGTCATCCAGAGAATACCTTTATGGTGTTTGTTTCTCTGTGAAGCCGGGTCATCCAGAGAATACCGTTATGGTGTTTGTTTCTCTGTGAAGCCGGGTCATCCAGAGAATACCGTTATGGTGTTTGTTTCTCTGTGAAGCCGCGTCATCCAGAGAATACCGTTATGGTGTTTGTTTCTCTGTGAAGCCGGGTCATCCAGAGAATACCGTTATGGTGTTTGTTTCTCTGTGAAGCCGCGTCATCCAGAGAATACCGTTATGGTGTTTGTTTCTCTGTGAAGCCGGGTCATCCAGAGAATACCGTTATGGTGTTTGTTTCTCAGATGTCACAGATGGAACTATTGTTTCCATCTGTCAGATCCATGCACTATAGAATCTTTCTCATCTCTCCATCTCTTTCTCCCATCCTCAGGCTGCAAACGTTCTCATGTACGTAGGTCAGGCGCTTGTTTCTTTTCTCTCCGTCTTTCTCTCTGCTGAGAACAAGGTTGAGAGGTCCTGGCCGAGAGGTTGCAACCACTTTTAAAAAAACAGCTCTAAAATTAAACTAACACTAATTGCCTCGGCCTGCCGGGCTGCCTTGCTGCCTGCGTTTTTTCGACACTTCAATAATTGATCACACAGCACTCGTGATAGGTTGACACAGCAAACATATTTAGAAAAATGGAACACAGCAAACTTGAGAAGAAAAAGGAAAGCTCTTCTTCACCAGGTGACATCACCTCACCTGATCTCCCAGGTCTGCTCATCCCGCTGATCAGAAGGAGAGAATGAAAAGAAGAAATGTTTCGACCTTACTACCCAGGATTGTAATTCAGTATCCCCAAGACTATACATTGTATGACAATAATAAAGGGGGAAGAAATGGCTGATATATTTGACTGGCTGTTAACTCATTTGTCCCAGAGACAGGCTTGTCTACAGTATAATCTTTGACCCTCATTGACTCATATTGACCCCACTCTAAACATTAGGGATTCAACAAGGGTTCTTCTAAGATCCTAAAAGTTAATTGAAGAACCTTAGTGTTCTTGGCACTGAAAAATACCCCCAAAAGGTTATTCCAAAACCCCCATAGGAGGTGGGCTTCATCGAGGAACCCTGTTAGTTGGTGGGGGTTCTTGCAGGAACCTAACTGCCCAACTGAAACATTTGGATTTGAATTTGAGATGACAGCATTTGTAGGCACTTAACAGAAAAATGTAAAGATCTCCTCAATAAAGGTTTCTCCCTTGTATGATCTAAATATATGTTGTTTTATGATGATACCATCTCTCTTTTCATATTTGTACAAATGGCAGTGTTGTTTGACACTTTCTCCATTTGAAAATGATTTCTAAAACAAAATGTACACAATTCAATGGATATCAGTAGAACAAAGAGGTAAGAATATGTTAAAGGCAATAGCTGCATTGGGTGCAGATGACTGAACTGCTCACTGCTGTGTGTCTGAGTCTGCAGGTATACTGACCAGGAGGCACACAAAGGTATATATGGTATTGGTATGTTGTGCAGATCACATGCACTGCAAAATCATTCTGGCTATGGATACGGAGAACATCAACACATTAACATCAACACGCCAGAGAATAAACCCATTGGACTTGGGGCTCGGTTTACCTCATCTTTTTTTATTCTGCTTTGCCATTAAAATCATAATCAACACTGACAACTAATATATTGTGTTATTGTTCTGCGTATTATTATTATTATTATAATAATAATAATAATAATAGGAGGGGGGGTAGTTAAAAGAGAACCCTTTTAAATGGTTCTTCGAAGAACTTATAGGGGTTCCCTCACAGTTTCAATTTGAAGAATGAGAGAACCCTTTTAAATGGTTCTTCGAAGAACTTATAGGGGTTCCCTCACAGTTTCAATTTGAAGAAACCCTAAAGGATACTCCAGGAACCTTTGCCTTTCAGAATGTGTAGCTGATTTGTCCTGAATGTCATTGTTCATAGAATGACAATGGGATGAATGGAGAGACTTACAGTGTCTGGGGAGGAGGAACACATGTACTTAAAGTGACACTCCAGTCCAACTGTCACCTCATTGAACACTTAAAGGGTAGGCAGTATAAACATAGCCCTTCACTTGTTTATAGAAAACAGACGGAAAACAGGAGGTCAGCTAATTAACTATCCAGCATGCTCCGAACACCTGTGTGTAAGCATAACTCGGGCAGTGTAGGTTTCTTCAGATGGAGGAACCATAGCTGTATGGATCTGTTACTGCTACAGTGTAGGTTTCTTCAGATGGAGGAACCATAACAGTGTAGGTTTCTTCAGATGGAGGAACCATTCAGTGTAGGTTTCTTCAGATGGAGGAACCATAACAGTGTAGGTTTCTTCAGATGGAGGAACCATAACAGTGTAGGTTTCTTCAGATGGAGGAACCATAACAGTGTAGGTTTCTTCAGATGGAGGAACCATAACAGTGTAGGTTTCTTCAGATGGAGGAACCATAACAGTGTAGGTTTCTTCAGATGGAGGAACCATAACAGTGTAGGTTTCTTCAGATGGAGGAACCATAACAGTGTAGGTTTCTTCAGATGGAGGAACCATAACAGTGTAGGTTTCTTCAGATGGAGGAACCATAACAGTGTAGGTTTCTTCGGATGGAGGAACCATGGCTGTATGGATCTGTAACTGCTACAGTGTAGTTTTCTTCAGATGGAGGAACCATAACAGTGTAGTTTTCTTCAGATGGAGGAACCATAACAGTGTAGTTTTCTTCAGATGGAGGGTCCATAGCTGTATGGATCTGTAACTGTTACATTGTAGTTTAGTATGGTGGAGGCTCTATAGCTGTATGGATCTGTAACTGTTACAGTGTTTTTTACTTAGTAGGATGGGCTCCATAGCTGTGGATCTCTAACTGCTACATTGTAGTTTAGTAGGATGGAGGCTCTATACCTGCATGGATCTATAACTGCAGCAGAGTAGTTTTCTTCAGATCGAGGCCCATAGCTGTATGGATTTGTAACTGCTACAGTGTAGTTTAGTAGGATGGAGGCTCCATAGCTGTATGGCTCTGTAATTGCTACATTGTAGTTTTAGTATGGTGGAGGCTCTATAGCTGTATGGATCTGTAACTGTTACAGTGTTTTTACTTAGTAGGATGGAGGCTCCATAGCTGTATGGATCTCTAACTGCTACAGTGTAGTTTAGTAGGATGGAGCTCTATAGCTGTATGGCTCTGTAACTGCTACATTGTAGTTTAGTATGGTGGAGGCTCTATAGCTGTATGGATCTGTAACTGTTACAGTGTTTTTACTTAGTAGGATGGAGGCACCATAGCTGTATGGATCTCTAACTGCTACAGTGTAGTTTAGTAGGATGGAGGCTCCATAGCTGTGGATCTATAACTGCTGCAGTGTAGTTTTCTTCAGATCGAGGCCCATAGCTGTATGGATTTGTAACTGCTACAGTGTAGTTTAGTAGGTTGGAGGCTCCATAGCTGTATGGATCTGTAACTGCTACATTGTAGTTTAGTAGGTTGGAGCTCCATAGCTGTACGTGCTTCTACACCTGCATTGCTTGCTGTTTGGGGTTTTAGGCTGGGTTTCTGTACAGCACTTTGAGATATCAGCTGATGTTATATAAATAAATTTGATTTGATTTGATTTGATCTGTAACTGCTACAGTGTAGTTTAGTAGGTTGGAGGCTCCATTGCTGTATGGATCTGTAACTGCTACAGTGTAGTTTAGTAGGATGGAGGGCTCTATAGCTGTATGGATTTGTAACTGCTACAGTGTAGTTTTAGTAGGTTGGAGGCTCCATTGCTGTATGGATCTGTAACTGCTACAGTGTAGTTTAGTAGGATGGAGGCTCCATAGCTGTATGGATCTGTAACTGCTACAGTGTAGTTTAGTAGGATGGAGGCTCTTTAATAGCTGTATGGATCTGTAACTGCTACAGTGTAGTTTCTTCAGATGGAGGAACCATAACAGTGTAGTTTTCTTCGGATTGAGGCCCATAGCTGTATGGATTTGTAACTGCTACAGTGTAGTTTAGTAGGATGGGCTCCATAACAGTGTAGTTTTCTTCGTATTGAGGCCCATAGCTGTATGGATTTGTAACTGCTACAGTGTAGTTTAGTAGGAGGGAGGCACCATAGCTGTATGGATCTGTAACTGCTACAGTGTAGTTTAGTAGGATGGAGGCACCATAGCTGTATGGATCTGTAACTGCTACAGTGTAGTTTAGTAGGATGGATGCTCTATAGCTGTATGGATTTGTAACTGCTACAGTGTAGTTTAGTAGGATGGAGGCTCTATAGCTGTATGGATCTGTAACTGCTACAGTGTAGTTTTCTTCGGATTGAGGCCCATAGCTGTATGGATTTGTAACTGCTACAGTGTAGTTTAGTAGGATTGAGGCTCCGTAGCTGTATGGATCTATAACTGCTACAGTGTAGTTTTCTTCGGATTGAGGCCCATAGCTGTATGGATTTGTAACTGCTACAGTGTAGTTTAGTAGGATTGAGGCTCCATAGCTGTATGGATCTATAACTGCTACAGTGTAGTTTTCTTCGGATTGAGGCCCATAGCTGTATGGATTTGTAACTACTACAGTGTAGTTTAGTAGGATGGAGGCTCTATAGCTGTATGGATCTGTAACTGCTACAGTGTAGTTTAGTAGGATGGATGCTCTATAGCTGTATGGGGATTTGTAACTGCGACAGTGTAGTTTAGTAGGATGGAGCTCCATGCAGTATGGATCTGTAACTGCTACAGTGTAGTTTAGTAGGATGGAGGCTCTATAGCTGTATGGATCTGTAACTGCTACAGTGTAGTTTTTCTTCAGATGGAGGAACCATAACAGTGTAGTTTTCTTCGGATTGAGGATGGAGCCCATAGCTGTATGGATTTTGTAATGCTACAGTGTAGTTTAGTAGGATGGAGGCTCCATAGCTGTATGGATCTGTAAGTTTAGTAGGACAGGCTACAGTGTAGTTTAACTGCTGCTTCAGATGGAGGAACCATAACAGTGTAGTTTTCTTCGGATTGAGGCCACATAGCTGTATGGATCTGTAACTGCTACAGTGTAGTTTAGGATGGAGGACGGAGGCTCCATGAGCTGTATGGTTTTCAACTGCTGCAGTGTAGTTTCTAGGATGGATTGAGGCCCACAGCTGTAGTTGTATGGATTTGTAACTGCTACAGTGTAGTTTAGTAGGATGGCGGCACCATAGCTGTATGGATATGTAACTGCTACAGTGTAGTTTAGTAGGATGGAGGCACCATAGCTGTATGGATCTGTAACTGCTACAGTGTAGTTTGGTAGGATGGATGCTCTATGGATCTGCTGTATGGATTTGATGGAACTGCTACAGTGTAGTTTAGTAGGATGGAGCTCCTGTGTGGAGCTGTGAGCAGTATGGATCTGTAAATGCTACAGTGTAGTTTAGTAGGATGGAGGCTCTATAGCTGTATGGATCTGTAACTGCTACAGTGTAGTTTAGTAGGATGGAGGCTCTGTGGCTGTGGATCTGTAACTGCTGCAGTGTAGTTTAGTAGGATGGAGGCACCATAGCTGCTATGGATCTGTAACTGCTACAGTGTAGTTTAGTAGGATAGAGAGGCTCTATAGCTGTATGGATCTGTAACTGCTACAGTGTAGTTTTCTTCAGATGGAGGAACCATAACAGTGTAGTTTTCTTCGGATTCAGGCCCATAGCTGTATGGATTTGTAACTGCTACAGTGTAGTTTAGTAGGATGGAGGCACCATAGCTGTATGGAGCTGTAACTGCTACAGTGTAGTTTAGTAGGATTGAGGCCCATAGCTGTATGGATTTGTAACTGCTACAGTGTAGTTTAGTAGGATGGAGGCACCATAGCTGTATGGATCTGTAACTGCTACAGTGTAGTTTAGTAGGATGGAGGCTCTATAGCTGTATGGATTTGTAACTGCTACAGTGTAGTTTAGTAGGATGGATGCTCTATAGCTGTATGGATCTCTAACTGCTGCAGTGTAGTTT
>NW_027038006.1:0-24647 GCF_034236695.1 Oncorhynchus nerka | reverse complement strand
AGAGCTAAGGATGATGTCCACAGGTACAGAGCTAAGGATGATGTCCACAGGTACAGAGCTAAGGATGATGTCCACAGGTACAGAGCTAAGGATGATGTCCACAGGTACAGAGCTAAGGATGATGTCCATAGGTACAGAGCTAAGGATGATGTCCACAGGTACAGAGCTAAGGATGATGTCCACAGGTACAGAGCTAAGGATGATGTCCACAGGTACAGAGCTAAGGATGATGTCCACAGGTACAGAGCTAAGGATGATGTCCACAGGTACAGAGCTAAGGATGATGTCCACAGGTACAGAGCTAAGGATGATGTCCACAGGTACAGAGCTAAGGATGATGTCCACAGGTACAGAGCTAAGGATGATGTCCACAGGTACAGAGCTAAGGATGATGTCCACAGGTACAGAGCTAAGGATGATGTCCACAGGTACAGAGCTAAGGATGATGTCCACAGGTACAGAGCTAAGGATGATGTCCACAGGTACAGAGCTAAGGATGATGTCCACACAGGTACAGAGCTAAGGATGATGTCCACAGGTACAGAGCTAAGTAATGATGTCCACAGGTACAGAGCTAAGGATGATGTCCACAGGTACAGAGCTAAGGATGATGTCCACAGGTACAGAGCTAAGGATGATGTCCACAGGTACAGAGCTAAGGATGATGTCCACAGGTACAGAGCTAAGGATGATGTCCACAGGTACAGAGCTAAGGATGATGTCCAGACAGGTACAGAGCTAAGGATGATGTCCACAGGTACAGAGCTAAGGATGATGTCCACAGGTACAGAGCTATGATGATGTCCACAGGTACAGAGCTAAGGATGATGTCCACAGGTACAGAGCTAAGGATGATGTCCACAGGTACAGAGCTAAGGATGATGTCCACAGGTACAGAGCTAAGGATGATGTCCACAGGTACAGAGCTAAGGATGATGTCCACAGGTACAGAGCTAAGGATGATGTCCACAGGTACAGAGCTAAGGATGATGTCCACAGGTACAGAGCCAAGGATGATGTCCACAGGTACAGAGCTAAGGATGATGTCCACAGGTACAGAGCTAAGGATGATGTCCACAGGTACAGAGCTAAGGATGATGTCCACAGGTACAGAGCTAAGGATGATGTCCACAGGTACAGAGCTATGATGATGTCCACAGGTACAGAGCTAAGGATGATGTCCACAGGTACAGAGCTAAGGATGATGTCACAGGTACAGAGCTAAGGATGATGTCCACAGGTACAGAGCTAAGGATGATGTCCACAGGTACAGAGCTAAGGATGATGTCCACAGGTACAGAGCTAAGGATGATGTCCACAGGTACAGAGCTAAGGATGATGTCCACAGGTACAGAGCTAAGGATGATGTCCACAGGTACAGAGCTAAGGATGATGTCCACAGGTACAGAGCTAAGGATGATGTCCACAGGTACAGAGCTAAGGATGATGTCCACAGGTACAGAGCTAAGGATGATGTCCACAGGTACAGAGCTAAGGATGATGTCCACAGGTACAGAGCTAAGGATGATGTCCACAGGTACAGAGCTAAGGATGATGTCCACAGGTACAGAGCTAAGGATGATGTCCACAGGTACAGAGCTAAGGATGATGTAAGGATGATGTCCACAGGTACAGAGCTAAGGATGATGTCCACAGGTACAGACATGAGTCCACAGGTAAGAGATGATGTCCACAGGTACAGAGCTAAGGATGAGGTCCACATGAGTCCACAGGTACAGAGCTAAGGATGATGTCCACAGGTACAGAGCTAAGGATGATGTCCACAGGTACAGAGCTAAGGATGATGTCCACAGGTACAGAGCTAAGGATGATGTCCACAGGTACAGAGCTAAGGATGATGTCCACAGGTACAGAGCTAAGGATGATGTCCACAGGTACAGAGCTAAGGATGATGTCCACAGGTACAGAGCTAAGGATGATGTCCACAGGTACAGAGCTAAGGATGATGTCCACAGGTACAGAGCTAAGGATGATGTCCACAGGTACAGAGCTAATGATGTCCACAGGTACAGAGCTAAGGATGATGTCCACAGGTACAGAGCTAAGGATGATGTCCACAGGTACAGAGCTAAGGATGATGTCCACAGGTACAGAGCTAAGGATGATGTCCACAGGTACAGAGCTAAGGATGATGTCCACAGGTACAGAGCTAAGGATGATGTCCACAGGTACAGAGCAGGTACAGAGCAAGGATGATGTCCACAAGGATGATGGTACAGAGCTAGGTACAGAGGATGATGTCCACAGGTACAGAGCTAAGGATGATGTCCACAGGTACAGAGCTAAGGATGATGTCCACAGGTACAGAGCTAAGGATGATGTCCACAGGTACAGAGCTAAGATGATGATGTCCACAGGTGACAGAGCTAAGGATGATGTCCACAGGTACAGAGCTAAGGATGATGTCCACAGGTACAGAGCTAAGGATGATGTCCACAGGTCAGAGCTACAGATGTACAGAGCTAAGGATGATGTCCACAGGTACAGAGCTAAGGATGATGTCCACAGGTACAGAGCTAAGGATGATGTCCACAGGTACAGAGCTAAGGATGATGTCCACAGGTACAGAGCTAAGGATGATGTCCACAGGTACAGAGCTAAGGATGATGTCCACAGGTACAGAGCTAAGGATGATGTCCACAGGTACAGAGCTAAGGATGATGTCCACAGGTACAGAGCTAAGGATGATGTCCACAGGTACAGCTAAGGATGATGTCCACAGGTACAGAGCTAAGGATGATGTCCACAGGTACAGAGCTAAGGATGATGTCCACAGGTACAGAGCTAAGGGATGATGTCCACAGGTACAGAGCTAAGGATGATGTCCACAGGTACAGAGCTAAGGATGATGTCCACAGGTACAGAGCTAAGGATGATGTCCACAGGTACAGAGCTAAGGATGATGTCCACAGGTACAGAGCTAAGGATGATGTCCACAGGTACAGAGCTAAGGATGATGTCCACAGGTACAGAGCTAAGGATGATGTCCACAGGTACAGAGCTAAGGATGATGTCCACAGGTACAGAGCTAAGGATGATGTCCACAGGTACAGAGCTAAGGATGATGTCCACAGGTACAGAGCTAAGGATGATGTCCACAGGTACACCTCCAATTGACTCAAATGATGTCAATTAGCCTATCAGAAGCTGTAACGACTGTTTGAAGAAGTGGACCGGGGGGAGACACCGGACAGGAGGGAGACTCCGGCAGCTATGGACAGGAGGGAGACTCCGGCAGCTCCGGACAGGAGGGAGACTCCGGCAGCTCCGGACAGGAGGGAGACTCCGGCAGCTCCGGGACAGGAGGTGAGACTCCCGGCAGCCCGACAGGAGGGAGATTCCGCAGCTCCGGACAGGAGGGAGACTCGGCAGCTCCGGACAGGGGAGGGAGACCCGGCAGCTCCGGACAGGAGGGGAGAGCTCCCAGGAGGGAGATCAGCCCGGACAGGAGGGAGACTCCGGCAGCTCCGGACAGGAGGGAGACTCCGGCAGCGCCGGACAGGAGGGAGACTCCGGCAGCTCCGGACAGGAGGGAGACTCTGCAGCTCCCGGACAGGAGGGGAGACTCGCAGTCGACACAGGAAGGAGATACAGGACTCACCGGCTGGGGAGACACAGGAGACCTGGCTCTGGGAGCAGGCACAGAGCCAGGGGGAGACATCCAGGAGGCCTCGTCCGTGGAGCAGACACAGGACTCACCAGGCTGGGGAGACATCCAGGAGGCCTCATCCGTGGAGGAGGCAAAGGATAGACCGGGCTGTGGGGGAACACTGGAGATCTGGTGAGTAGCCTTGGCACCACTCTTCCAGGCTGAATTCCCACCCTAGCCCGGCACGTGCGGAGAGCTGGAACAGGCCACACTGGGTCCTCCTGGCGAACTGGGGAAACTGTGCCTTGAGCCGGCGCAGGACTCACCGGGCTGTGGAGGCGCACTGGAGGTCTGGAGCGCCAAGCTGGCACAAGACGTGCAGGGCTGGGGAGGCGCACAGGAGGCCTGGTGCGTGGGGCTGGCACAGTCTTCACCAGACGGCTAGCACGCACCTCAGGACGAGTATGGAGAGCTGACTCAGGTGACATCAAATCGAGGACACGCGCCGTCGGGCGGATGTCGTGCCTCATGCACCAACACAGCAACTCTCTCATTACTCTCTCCTCCAATCATGATCTTTATTAACTGAACACTGAAATAAACATAACAAAGAGAACGAACGAAACCGAAACAGTTGTGTCTGGTGCAGACACAAAAACAGAAAACAACTACCCACAAAACACAGGTGGGAAAAATGCTACCTAAGTATGATTCTCAATCAGAGACAATGATAGACAGCTGCCTCTGATTGAGAACCACACCCAGCCAAACACACAGAAATTGAAAACATAGAACACAAAACCTAGAATGCCCACCCCAACTCATGCCCTGACCAAACCAACATAGAGACATAAAAAGGATCTAAGGTCAGGGTGTGACAGAAGCTTTTAAAGCCATGACAATTTTCTGGAATTTTCCAAGCTGTTTAAAGGCACAGTCAACTATATGTACAGTTGAAGTCAGACGTTGACATACACTTAGGTTGGAGTCATTAAAACTAGTTTTTCAACCACTCCACAAATGTCTTGTTAACAAACTATAGTTTTGGCAAGTCGGTTAGGACATTATTTTTTGCATGACACAATACATTTTTCCAACAATTGTTTACAGACAGATTATTTCATTTATAATTCACTGTATCACAAGGTACATAGCTACATACACTACTGTTCAAAAGTTTGGGGTCACCTAGAAATGTCTTTGTTTTTGAAAAAAAAAAGCATGTTTTTTTTGTCCATTAAAATAACATCAAATTGATTACAAACACAGGTTAGACATTGGTAATGTTGTAAATGACTATTGTAGCTGGAAAAGTCTGATTTTTAATGGAATATCTACATAGGAGTACAGAGGCCCATTATCAGCAACCATCACTCCTGTGTTCCAATGGCACATTGTGTTAGCTAATCCAAGTTTATCATTTTAAAAGGCTAATTGATCATTAGAAAACCCTTTTGCAATTATGTTAGAACAGCTGAAAACTGTGGTTCTGATTAAAGAAGCAATAACACTGGATTTCTTTAGACTAGTTGAGTATCTGGAGCATCAGCATTTGTGGGTTTGATTACAGGCTCAAAATGACCAGAAACAATGACTACTCCATAGCTGAACCCCTACTCCAGATTACTCGATTCAGAAGACTACTCCATAGCTGAACCCCTACTCCAGATTACTCGATTCAGAAGACTACTCCATAGCTGAACCCCTACACCAGATTACTCGATTCAGAAGACTACTCCATAGCTGAAACCCCTACTCTAGTAAACTGGATCCAGAAGACTACTCCATAGCTAAACCCCTACTCTAGTAAACTGGATCCAGAAGACTACTCCATAGCTGAACCCCTACTCTAGTAAACTGGATCAGAAGACTACTCCATAGCTGAACCTACCTAGTAACTGGATTCAGAAGACTACTCCATAGCTAAACCCCTACTCTAGTAATCTGGATCCAGAAGACTACTCCATAGCTAAACCCCTACTCCAGATTACTCGATTCAGAAGACTACTCCATAGCTAAACCCCTACTTCAGATTACTGGATTCAGAAGACTACTCCATAGCTGAACCCCTACACCAGATTACTCGATTCAGAAGACCACTCCATAGCTAAACCCCTACTCTAGTAAACTGGATCCAGAAGACAACTCCATAGCGGTGTGGCAGCATTGGAGTCAGGGTCGGAGGGGGTTTGAAACATAGTCTGGAAGATTGTGAATAGTGAGAGAGGATTACACCACAATGTCAATGAAAAAAGGGATGATCTCCTGCCACATGCATTCAGATCCCGTGAGACACAATTTAATCTACAAACCTTAAAAAGCAAAAATCGAGCTTACTTGACTAAAAATAAAGCTCAGGAGGCCAGGGCAACACGCAGCTCAGCTCAGCTAGCTTACATCATGTCTGCATCTGGATGGACAGATTTATATAGGAAACAATAAGTGGCTGTTTGGTGAGGGGAGAGAGAGCACAGGCGAAGGGGAGAGAGACAGCTAGTTTACATCATGTCTGGATGGATGGATTTATATAGGGAAACAATATGGCTGTTTGGTGAGGGAGTAGAGAGAGCACAGGCGATGGGGAGAGAGAGACAGCTAGTTTACATCATGTCTGGATGGATGGATTTATAGGGAAACAATATGGCTGTTTGGTGAGGGAGTAGAGAGCACAGGCGATGGGGAGAGAGAGACAGCTAGTTTACATCATGTCTGGATGGATGGATTTATAGGGGAAACAATATGGCTGTTTGGTGAGGGAGTAGAGAGAGCACAGGCGATGGGGAGAGAGAGACAGCTAGTTTACATCATGTCTGGATGGATGGATGTATAAAGGAAACAATATGGCTGTTTGGTGAAATAGAGCAGAGAGTAGAAGAGACAGGTAGTTGTATCATGGGAGAGAGATGGATGTATATAGGAGAAAAGATGGGGGTGGGGGTGGGAGAGAGAGAGAGAGAGATGGGGAGGGAGACGGAGACATCATGTCGCGGGAGAGATGGAGTAGTGACAGATAAAGAAGGATTGAGATCGAGAGAGAGAGATGTTCTACCTGGTGCTCCTAGTGGTGAGGTTGGGAGTTTACCTGGTGCTCCCACTGTGAGATTGGGTTACCAGGTGTTCCCAGTGTGTGTAAGGTTGGGTTACCTGGTGCTCCTAGTGGTGAGGTTGGGTTACCTGGTGCTCCTAGTGGTGAGGTTGGGTTACCTGGTGCTCCCACTGTGTGAGGTTGGGTTACCAGGTGTTCCCAGTGTGTGCAAGGTTGGGTTACCAGGTGCTCCCAGTGTGTGAGGTTGGGTTACCTGGTGCTCCTAGTGGTGAGGTTGGGTTACCTGGTGCTCCCACTGTGTGTGAGGTTGGGTTACCTGGTGTTCCCAGTGTGTGAGGTTGGGTTACCTGGTGCTCCCAGTGTGTATGAGGTTGGGTTACCTGGTGCTCCTAGTGTGTATGAGGTTGGGTTACCTGGTGCTCCTAGTGTGTATGAGGTTGGGTTACCTGGTGTTCCCAGTGTGTGAGGTTGGGTTACCTGGTGTTCCTAGTGTGTATGAGGATGGGTTACCTGGTGTTCCCAGTGTGTATGAGGTTGGGTTACCTGGTGCTCCTAGTGTGTATGAGGTTGGGTTATCTGGTGTTCCCAGTGTGTATGAGGTTGGGTTACCTGGTGCTCCTAGTGTGTATGAGGTTGGGTTACCTGGTGCTCCTAGTGTGTATGAGGTTGGGTTACCAGGTGCTCCTAGTGTGTATGAGGTTGGGTTACCTGGTGTTCCCAGTGTGTATGAGGTTGGGTTACCAGGTGCTCCTAGTGTGTATGAGGTTGGGTTACCTGGTGCTCCTAGTGTGTATGAGGTTGGGTTACCTGGTGTTCCCAGTGTGTATGAGGTTGGGTTACCTGGTGTTCCCAGTGTGTATGAGGTTTGGTTACCTGGTGTTCCCAGTGTGTATGAGGTTGGGTTACCTGGTGCTCCTAGTGTGTATGAGGTTGGGTTACCTGGTGCTCCTAGTGTGTATGAGGTTGGGTTACCTGGTGCTCCTAGTGTGTATGAGGTTGGGTTACCTGGTGCTCCTAGTGTGTATGAGGTTGGGTTACCAGGTGCTCTAGTGTGTATGAGGTTGGGTTACCTGGTGCTCCTAGTGTGTATGAGGTTGGGTTACCTGGTGCTCCTAGTGTGTATGAGGTTGGGTTACCTGGTGCTCCTAGTGTGTATGAGGTTAGGTTACCTGGTGCTCCTAGTGTGTATGAGGTTGGGTTACCTGGTGCTCCTAGTGTGTATGAGGTTGGGTTACCTGGTGCTCCTAGTGTGTGAGGTTGGGTTACCTGGTGCTCCCACTGTGTGAGGTTGGGTTACCTGGTGCTCCTAGTGTGTATGAGGTTGGGTTACCTGGTGCTCCTAGTGGTGAGGTTGGGTTACCTGGTGCTCCCACTGTGTGAGGTTGGGTTACCTGGTGCTCCCACAGTGTGAGGTTGGGTTACCTGGTGCTCCTAGTGTGTATGAGGTTGGGTTACCTGGTGTTCCCAGTGTGTATGAGGTTGGGTTACCTGGTGCTCCTAGTGTGTATGAGGTTGGGTTACCTGGTGCTCCTAGTGTGTATGAGGTTGGGTTACCTGGTGCTCCTAGTGTGTATGAGGTTGGGTTACCAGGTGTTCCCAGTGTGTATGAGGTTGGGTTACCTGGTGCTCCTAGTGTGTATGAGGTTGGGTTACCTGGTGTTCCCAGTGTGTATGAGGTTGGGTTACCTGGTGTTCCCAGTGTGTTTTTAAGGTTGGCCGGGTTAACTGCTCTGGGGACCATGGCCTTGCAGTGGTGGGCCAGGGTCTGATACTGGAGCAGGATAAACAGCTGGACCTGTGGGCTGAGGCTCAGTCCTCTACGGCTCGACATGTCCTGGGAGGTCAGGCTCTACATGGGGTCAAAGCTGAAATGGTCAAACAATCTGATGGCTGACTGAAAGCAATCTATGGCATGATATTCTGTCACAGACATTCTGTAGCCTTACAAAACATGAACCATACCTCCCAGCTGAACTATACCTTCCTGCTGAACCATACCTCCCAGCTGAACCATACTGAACCGTACCTCCCTGCTGAACCGTACCTCCCTGCTGAACCGCATTCCCTCTCTGCTGAACCATACCTCCCAGCTGAACCATACCTCCCTGCTGAACCATACCTCCCCAGCTGAACCATACCTCCCTGCTGAACCATGCTGAACCGTGCCTCCCAGCTGAACCGTACCTCCCAGCTGAACCGTACCTCCCAGCTGAACCATGCCTCCCAGCTGAACCATACCTCCCAGCTGAACCATACCTCCCAGCTGAACCATACCTCCCAGCTGAACCATGCCTCCCTGCTGAACCATGCCTCCTGCTGAACCGTGCCTCCCTGCTGAACCATACCTCCCTGCTGAACCATACCTCCCTGCTGAACCATACCTCCCAGCTGAACCATACCTCCCAGCTGAACCATACCTCCCTGCTGAACCATACCTCCCAGCTGAACCATGCTGAACCATACCTCCCAGCTGAACCATACCTCCCTGCTGAACCATACCTCTCAGCTGAACCATACCTCCCAGCTGAACCATACCTCCCAGCTAAACCATACCTCCCTGCTGAACCATGCCTCCCTGCTGAACCATACCTCCCTGCTGAACCATACCTCCCTGCTGAACCATACCTCCCAGCTGAACCATACCTCCCAGCTGAACCATACCTCCCTGCTGAACCATACCTCCCAGCTGAACCATGCTGAACCATGCCTCCCAGCTGAACCATGCCTCCCTGCTGAACCATACCTCTCAGCTGAACCATACCTCCCAGCTGAACCATACCTCCCAGCTAAACCATACCTCCCAGCTGAACCATACCTCCCAGCTGAACCATACCTCCCAGCTGAACCATACCTCCCTGCTGAACCATACCTCCCAGCTGAACCGTACCTCCCTGCTGAACCGTACCTCCCAGCTGAACCATACCTCCCAGCTGAACCATACCTCCCATACCTCCCAGCTGAACCATACCTCCCATACCTCCCAGCTGAACCATACCTCCCAGCTGAACCATACCTCCCAGGTGAACCGTACCTCCCAGCTGAACCATACCTCCCAGCTGAACCGTACCTCCCAGCTGAACCGTACCTCCCTGCTGAACCGTACCTCCCTGCTGAACCGTACCTCCCTGCTGAACCGTACCTCCCTGCTGAACCATACCTCCCATACCTCCCTGCTGAACCATACCTCCCATACCTCCCTGCTGAACCGTACCTCCCTGCTGAACCATACCTCCCTGCTGCTTGGTGAACAGGACCTGTATGAGCAGCCAGCAGAACCATGATGCTCTCCAAAAGAAAAGTGTCATAATGTATTTGATTTCTGGCTTCTTTTCCTTTTGCAATGTAAAAGTAATCCAACAAGGCATAGTCATTAAGTTTTCATGAAGTATCTGATGACAAGATTTTACATTTAATCAGTTACTAACCAGTCCCCAACCCCTGTCTAGAGGGAACCACACCTCCATAGAGCTTACTCCATAGCTGAACCCCTACTCTAGTAAACTGGATCCAGAAGACTACTCCATAGCTAAACCCTACTCTAGTAAACTGGATTCAGAAGACCTCCATAGCTGAACCCTACTCTAGTAAACTGGATTCAGAGACTACTCCATAGCTGAACCCCTACTCTAGTAAACTGGATTCAGAAGACTACTCCATAGCTGAACCCTACTCTAGTAAACTGGATTCAGAAGACTACTCCATTGCTAAACCCCTACTCCAGATTACTCGATTCAGAAGACTACTCCATAGCTGAAACCCTACTCCTAGTAAACTGGATCCAGAAGACTACTCCATAGCTGAACCCTACTCTAGTAATCTGGATCAGAAGACTTCTCCATAGCTAAACCCTACTCTAGTAAACTGGATCCAGAAGACTGCTCCATAGCTAAACCCCTACTCAGATTACTCGATTCAGAAGACCACTCCATAGCTCAACCCTACTCCAGATTACTCGATTCAGAAGACCACTCACATAGCTGAACCCCCTACTCCAGATTACTCGATTCAGAAGACTCCACTAAACCCCTACTCCAGATTCAAGACCACGACCCCTACTCAGATTACTCGATTCAGAAGACCTCCATAGCTAAACCCCTACTCCAGATTACTCGATTCAGAAGACCACTCCCATGAGCTAAACCCCTACTCAGATTACTAGATTCAGAAGACCACTCCATAGCTAAGCCCTACTCAGATTACTCGGTTCGAGAAGACCACTCCATAGCTAAACCCCTACTCCCAGACCTCGATTCAGAAGACCACTCCATAGCTAAACCCCTACTCCAGATTACTCGATTCAGAAGACCACTCCATAGCTAAACCCCTACTCCAGATTACTCGATTCAGAAGACTCCTCAGGAGGTGAATGTGGTTGTAAGGGGCGGTCTAGGGTTCCTATAAGTCCTACTGGGACTTGATGTATTTCTTGTAGCTCAAAGTGGAGCAGTGAGGGCCTCAACATTGCTAGTCTTCAGTGATCCCCTTAGGTGTCCTACAGGAAACTCCATGGGAAATATGTGGCCTGGGAGTCGGAGCTCACTCCCATCTGAACAGCCATGATCCAGTTCACGACTAAGAGTTAGGACTCATTGCAGAGTTAGGATGGATGGTACATTCTGTTTAGATATGAGGTATCTGAAACCATCAGCAGGAATACAGTCCCCAGGCTCCAGCAGACCACTGGCTTGGGATGGATATGTCATTCTGTGCAGCAAACAGAAGCTTTAGATTCAATCCGGTGAGTACTCTACTCCATTTCTAAACATCCATTCCAGTTCACGAATCCCGAGCGTAAGAGGGCGGATTGCTGGTCAAGATGGATTGCTGAGTCAGGGCGGATTGCTGAGTCAGGGCCAGTTGCTGGGTCAAGATGGATTGCTGAGTCGGGACGGATTGCCGAGTCGGGACGGATTGCCGAGTCGGGACGGATTGCCGATGGGGACGGATTGCTGATCGGGGATGGATTGCCAGTCAAGATGGATTGCAGGATGCTTGCCTTCTGTGGCAGCGAAGAGCTTGCGTTTTGATCCTTGAGGTCCTTTCTGTCCTCTGACCAATCGGTGCCTCTTTCCGGGCTCCTGACAAATCCGATGCCTCTTTCTCTCCTCCTGACCAATCGATGCCTCTTTCTCAGGCTCTGACCAATCCAATCCAACTGGTACCAATCAGCTTGGGTCATCGATGAGTACATACTTATATCAGCATCCACAAGTTCAACTTCCATTTGTCATGGTGCATCTCCCTTGCATTGTGTACAAGATACCCTTTCGTTTGTGCATTGAGATAACAAAATAAATGAATAAAAACTTTGATGCTTCGGCGATGGGTTAGCCAATCTTCTCTCAGTTCTCAACATCCTCTGATCAGACTCAATTCAGACAGGACAGTAATTCCAGAGATGATACAGGCTTTGGTAATACCCTCTTCAACAGAGACTTAACAGTCCGTTAGTCTGTTGTGGTGTTAGTCCTCCCCAGTGAGTGATGCAGGGGCCGGAGAATGAAACCGGTGCTCCAGATGCCATTCCAGCAGGGTCACTAGTACCGACCTCACACACACACACACACACACACACACACACACACACACACACACACACACACACACACACACACACACACACACACACACACACCATCCCTCATCCCTACGACCAAAGGAGGTCACTTCCACTAGCATGTCCCCAGCCATCCATCTTTCGTCCCATCAAAGTTCAGGAAGTAAAGCTCACATTCCACACACTCTCCCCAAATACCTCTCACACACACACACACACACACACACTAAGATGTTGTGGAGGTTGATGTATGTGTGTGAGGTTGCGGTTTATGACCACACAATTTAACTTTTCTTTTTTTAACTACTAAAAGCTCTCTGTGTGTGAGGCTACTCTAAATAATCCCATCTAGATCGGGTTAAATACCACAGTAACAACAAAGACAACACATTTGAAATAAACAGAGAACAGAGATGATGCATTCTGCTAGAGATGTCGCTGGATAAGAGTCTCCGTACGGAGGCAATGCCAACCATCAACTGGCCACTAGTTCTGCTTGTATACTGCAGTCTAAGCAGTAACCTCTTTATGGTTAGTCTCTTCAGAATGCTTATTATAAGCACACATATCTATGTCAGGTGCTAATAAACTTCATAAACATTTATAAACTGCCTCTGTAAAAGCATTAAGGCCAACCAGGCCTAGAGACTACGCAAACACGAATAACAATACTAAGTGAGAAAACTATTTTACACCACAGACTTATTTCCTCAAGGGTTTTATTTAGTTCCTCCTCCCTGTTCACATCAGAATACATTGAGCAAACAAATACCCCCCAAAAAAAAAACAGCTGGTCTGTCTATAGTACAGCTGGAGAGTCTATAGTACAGCTGGAGAGTCTATGAGTACAGCTGGAGAGTCTATAGTACAGCTGGAGAGTCTATACTACAGCTGGAGAGTCTATAGTACAGCTGGAGAGTCTATAGTACAGCTGGAGAGTCTATAGTACAGCTGGAGAGTCTATAGTACAGCTGGAGAGTCTATAGTACAGCTGGAGAGTCTATACTACAGCTGGAGAGTCTATAGTACAGCTGGAGAGTCTATAGTACAGCTGGAGAGTCGAGGCATTCTGTGTGTGAGATAAACATGACTGTTGGTTAAACCAGACGGAATGTTTCTGTAAAGTGAAAGTGGTGAGCTGACAACATTCAGTAGGGTTTTATCAAGTTATGTTATTGTGCGTATACAATTATATTAAATATGATCCCTGACCAATGACTGGTCTGAAAGACGAACAGATTTAGCCCATCCCCGAGTGTTATGGTTCTGCCCAGTGGGTCATAAGTACTCCAGGGTCGTGTTCATTAGGCACCAAACAAGAATACCGGTCTTGTCCCATAACTAAATTGTCCGTTGTTTCTTATTCTATCCAGTTCCAAAGCATTTTGTCGAATGAACACAACTGCCCAGCTCCCATGACGCAGATGTCATGAGGTAAACATCAAAAGCGCTCAATTTCCAGTGTCACACTGTACGAATGCTGAATGTTTTACCTGAGGAGTATTCTAAAGACACATTCTGTGGGTGTTTGGTATTATCTGTGCGAGTCCTCCCTGGTCCTGGGAGTTCCTGAGAAAGTCACTTCTGAAAAGGAAAGCCATTCTTTTTAAAAGGGCAAGTCAGTATTTTACAAACTAACGGTAGATGGTTCATCATCCTGGTACAGTTTCTCAAGGGTGAGAACCATCTAACGTTAGTTGTAAATACTGAACTTCCTCTTCAAAATAGTGAAGTTCCACCTCAGCCTGTGAACAAGTTGGGGAACTTACTCTTTAGGATGGTGTGGACTCTACCCACCAGGCGCCAGGAAACTTCAAATCAAATCAAATCACTTCAAATGAATGCACCGGTTGAGAGCCCTTATTGGCATCCATGTTGTCTGGTTGATGGTTATAATAACATATTTTGTTAACAGAAGTAGAGATTGCTACCATAAAGTTCAAACCATCAATGAGGTAGAGTCAACAAATCAGTTCAGGAGTATAGCCAATCACCACACAGTATTTCAATTGTTTTTTGTTTTTTTAAACCTGCTTTTATACAAACCTTCGCTATCGTGATTTTTGCTTTCTTCTAAAAATGTTTAAACCTGATCAGAAAACTAAAATCTAATCTTCAGTCTTTCTTACTTGACTTACATTCATTTGTCTGTTCATAAGCAGTTTGTGTATGTGGCACTATGGGAAACATTTCCTCGCTAGCGCTGTAGCGTTCAAAGACGATGAATTGGCGTACACAACGAAAACAGCAGTTATGAGAATGACATGAATATACATGATAATCACCGAATAAAAACATTGGAGAAAGAAAATGTACATCTACTAATAAAACATACCAAAATATAAATAAAATAAACTATTCAAGCTGCTTCTTCACCTGGCTGTAAGATTAGATGAGATTTTCCCAGAATGCATTGTTTCTATGCAAACAAATGTGTATTCAGAGAAGGACCATGGAGAAAGTGGTAGTTCTAGATATTTAACTAGAGACAACAGTCAGTTGTACATTCAATACCTTGACATGTACATTTGTTTTTTAAGAGTTACTTTCTCAAAATCCAACCCTATTTGTCATCCATAACACAGATTAGTCCAGTTTGACTAGAGAAGAGGTCATTTGATTGAACACTGGTTTGGTCCTTAACACAGGACAACAGAATAACATGAGTTTACTAGAGAGAGACTGGTGGTGTCCAGTGTTAGAACTCTGCGGTCAGTTGGGCCCCTTGGAGGAAGAGGAAGATGTGGAGGAGAGGACATCACAACCACTCTGTTCAGCAGGAGGCGTCACGGAGGCTGCACTAGGAGTGTTCTGGGCAAACAGCATTCCTACAGGGGAGACAAGAACACAAATTGGTAGTCAATGGTAGGACTCTGTGTGTCAAGTTAAAATGTCACAGTGACCTACGGGCTATCAGTTTATTGTTCTGGACTATTTCTCCCGTCTTATCCGGTGTCCTCTGTGAATTTAAGTGTACTCTCTCTAATTCTCTCTTTCTCTCGGAGGACCTGAGCCTTAGGACCATGCCTCAGGACTACCTGGCATGATGACTCCTTGTCCACCTGGCCGTGCTGCTGCCTGCGGCTGTGGAACCCCTGACCTGTTCACGGACGTGCTACCTGTCCCAGACCTGCTGTTTTTAACTGCGGTGGCAGCGTAGCCTAGTGGTTAGCGTTGGACTAGTAGCCGGAAGGTTGCGAGTTTCAAACCCCGAGCTGACAAGGTACAAATCTGTCGTTCTGCCCCTGAACAGGCAGTTAACCCACTGTTCCCAGGCCGTCATTGAAAATAAGAATGTGTTCTTAACTGACTTGCCTGGTTAAATAAAGGTAAAATTAAAAATAAAAAAAAACTCTCTAGAGACATCAGGAGTGGTAGAGATACTCTTTAATGATCGGCTATGGAAAGCCAACTGACATTTACTCTGAGGTGCTGACTTGCTGCACCCTCGACAGCCACTGATATGATTATTATTTGACCATGCTGGTCATCTATGAACATTTGAACATCTTGGCCATGTTCTGTTATAATCTCCACCCGGCACAGCCAGAGAGGACTGGCCACCCCTCATAGCCTGGTTCCTCTCTAGGTTTCTTCATAGGTTCTGGTCTTTCTAGGGAGTTTTTTTCCCTAAGCGCGACCCCGTGCTTCTACACCTGCATTGTTGCTGTTTGGGGTTTTAGGCTGGGTTTCTGTACAGCACTTTGAGATATCAGCTGATGTAAGAAGGGCTTTATGAAGACATTTGATTGATTGAACTAATTGGTAGTCAACCAGCCCAGTACTGACCGTGTCTGTTGTTGTTGTTGAGTTGCTTCATGCCGGGGTTGAAGTGAGAGGCCATAGCCAACAGGTTTCTGTTAGAGCCTGTTGCATCAATCTCTGCTCTTCCTCCATGACCAAGCGGGTGTCTTCCTGTCTGGGCCCTCTCCTCCTCTCCAGTTTCGCTCGGAGGTGCTCCAGGGTAGCGGCCTGAGCTAGCTGCTGCTGAGGGGAGAGAGCGTTGGCCATGGGTAGACGGCTTGACGTCATGGGGAGTCGACATCGCCTCTGAGAGGGACCAGAGGGAGTCCTTTTTCATAGATTAATGTCACACACTTAAATGTCAACATTTGAAATATTCAACATTTAACAAATGTTTTTTTTTTCAAAACAAGGCCATTAGATTAAAAAACATGGTCAGTCATTTGTTTCATATCAAGTACATGCTATGTGGATGGTCAGTGATCATGTCTGAATAAATCTGACAGTAAGGGCGCCATAACACCACATTTATTATGTATAAATGTGGTGTCAGAACTATGTAGCCCATCACAAGTTAGTCACATGTTGGTGACAGGAAATCATCCATATTGTTCACCTAACTACATATCAAAAACATTTATGTGTTAAAAACCAGGAGGAGGGAGAAAGGAGGGAGTGGTGGGGCATCTTGGAGGGAGAGAGGAGGGAGTGGTGGGGCATCTTGGAGGGAGAGAGGAGGGAGTGGTGGGGCATCTTGGAGGGAGAGAGGAGGGAGTGGTGGGGCATCTTGGAGGGAGAGAGGAGGGAGTGGTGGGGCATCTTGGAGGGAGAGGAGGGAGTGGTGGGGCATCTTGGAGGGAGAGAGGGGGGCTTGGCCAGGAATGGTGGAGGGGAAGTGGTACAGGCTGTTGCTGGGTCTTCGGCCTTCCTCCGGTTACCGTCTATAGCAGCCTGGAGCTCGCCTGGAGAGCTCAGGCCTTTCTTCTCACTCTCGTACGGGTACAGGTACTTCATATACCTGGGTGAACGTGGGACGAGGCAGTGGTTGGATGTATTTAGAAGTACTTTTCTGTCATGAGGTGATTGGCCTAGCTAGGTCCTATGCAGCTTCGCTGACCTCTAATTAGCTTGCTTTTCACACTTCCCATTTAATTGAAGATGAGCACATCTACGCCACAAATGAGGAAATCTTGCTCAGGCCAATCCTTTTTTTTGAACACAAAGACCCATTTACGGATGACCTCCCTGTTTAACTCAATTTCACAGCATTTTCTTCTGTTTGGTGTTTAACGCCGAGGCGTTGGAGGTGGGCAGGTTGAGTCCTCTCGTGATCTCTCTCCAGATCTTCTTGTTGATGACCTCCACCAGGCCGCCTTCTCCGTCACCAGCTTGTAGAGCATGTACAGGTCCAGCACCTGCTTAGCCATGATGGGATACGGTTCACCGGGTGCCTGGAGAAAGAGGTAGAAGAATTTAAACTAGACGTCTACAGATCCAAGATGGTGGCAGATATCATGATGGGGATGCGGTTCACCAGGGTGCTAGGAGAAAGAGGTAGAAACAGGTAGAAGAGTTGAAACTAGACGTCTACAGATCCAAGATGGAAGGAGTCACTCAATGCCTATGCGGCCAAGATTTAGGCAGTCGGATTTGATTTAAAATGAGGTCAGACTTCATAACACTGAAGATAAATAACATTCTGACAGCTCATGTTCCCAAAACACCGTAGGTTGTACAGTAGTGTCTGTTGATCTAGCTACAGTAATATGTCAAATGAACACCTATTTAACCCAGTGTCAAAGCCCCAAAAAAACATCAGTGAATGTATTGGAATAAAGTACACTTATCAATTGAAAGGCATCAAATTGTTGCTTTAAGGCAACTCCTAAAGTCATCAATAGTTATAATAGAAGCAATAGTCTGGCCCAACAAATCCAGCACCGCTTCCCCCTGCTTTGAAACAAGCGCACTTGTCTTGGTAATCAAAGTCAGATTTTTGTATATGTATATTTTTTTCTCACTGAATCTCCGTTTGGATATTGGTTTGGCTACTATTAGGGTTGTGTAAATGTTAGGGTTGTGTAAATGTAAATCCCTCCATCAGGTCCTACTGGCCTGGTACTCAGGGCTCTATTGTCCCTCCATCAGGTCTACTGGCCTGGTACTCAGGGCTCTATTATCCCTCCATAGGGCCCTACTGGCCTGGTACTCAGGGCTCTATAGTCCCTCCATCAGGTCCTAATGGCCTGGTACTCAGGGCTCTATTGTTCCTCCATCAGGTCCTAATGGCCTGGTACTCAGGGCTCTATTGTTCCTCCATCAGGTCCTAATGGCCTGGTACTCAGGGCTCTATTGTTCCTCCATCAGGTCCTAATGGCCTGGTACTCAGGAGCTCTATTGTCCCTCCATCCCAGGTCCTACTGGCCTGGTATGGGGCTCTATTGTCCCTCCATCAGGTCCTACTGGCCTGGTACTCTGTGGGCTCTATTGTCCTCCATCAGGTCCTACTGGCCTTCTAGGCTCTGTTGGCCTCCATTAGGTCTCTACTGGTACTCAGGGCTCTGTTGTTCCTCCATCAGGTCCTAATGGCTGGTACTCAGGGCTCTATTGTTCCTCCATCAGGTCCTAATGGCTGGTACTCAGGGGCTCTCTGTCCCTCCATCCAGGTCCTACTGGCTGATGCTCAGGCTCATGTTGTCCCTCCATCAGGGTCCTACTGGCCTGGTACTCAGGGCTCTATTGTCCCTCCATCGGGCCCTACTGGCCTAGTACTCAGGGCTCTATTGTCCCTCCATCAGGTCCTACTGGCCTGGTACTCAGGGGCTCTATTGTTCCTCCATTAGGTTCTACTGGCCTGGTACTCAGGGCTCTATTGTTCCCTCCATCAGGTCCCTACTGGCCTGGTACTCAGGGCTCTATTGTTCCTCCATCAGGGTCCTGCTGGCCTGGTACTCAGGGCTCTATTGTCCCTCCATCAGGTCCTACTGGCCTGGTACTCAGGAGGCTCTATTGTCCCTCCATCAGGTCCTACTGGCCTGGTACTCGGGGCTCTATTGTTCCTCCATCAGGTCCTAATGGCCTGGTACCTCAGGGCTCTATTGTTTCCTCCATCAGGTCCATCAGGACCTACTGGCCTGGTACTCAGGGCTCTATTGTCCCTCCATCAGGTCCTACTGGCCTGGTACTCCAGGCTCTATTGTCCCTCCATCAGGTCCTACTGGCCTGGTACTCAGGGCTCTATTGTCCCTCCATCAGGTGGCCCTACTGGCCTGGTACTCAGGGCTCTATTGTTCCTCCATCAGGTCCTAATGGCCTGGTACTCAGGGCTCTATTGTTCCTCCATCAGGTCCTACTGGCCTGGTACTCAGGGCTCTATTGTCCCTCCATCCCAGGTCCTACTGGCCTGGTACTCAGGGGCTCTATTGTTCCTCCATCAGGTCTACGAGCCAGGCCTGATCGCCTAACATCAGACGCCAACCTCACTAATGCCACCTTGCTTCTAGTCCTTAGAAACTTTGCAGTATTTAGATTTTTTCATGTATTATTTTTTACATTGTGTCGTGTCTTTACTATCATTAAACGGAAGACTTCTTATTCTGTCGGTCTTCGATAGTCTAAAGAGTTTAACCACGTGGTATGGTTAAAAGATTCTACAATCTTTAGCCATATCAGAAATTGAGGTAAGCTTGGTCTGCTGATAATTTCTCAAAGTTAGGACAGTTTTTATTCGGAATGGCAAAAAGAAGGCTGCCCAGGGGATGTCTGACCTAACTGGGCTCAGGGCGGTCCTCTGATTTAGTTCAAATCAAAAGGGAATTGTATTTTTCTTCATAAACAGTCCACAATTATATTACCATTACTTTAAAACAGTATCATCCTCACTCATTCATGTATACAACAATTAGATGTAAACCTCATATCTGAGGCTATTATATAAACAGCGTTATGGTAATGTGGCCACACCGTCTTGAGCTTCCCAAGTTGTGCCAAACAGTTCAGTTCAGAGCAGGATTCTTCACCGATCTTTTACACTTTCTCTGGAACATGAATTTGTTCGTACCTCCAAGTTCTGTGAGGTGGAAGGATTTCTTTGTAGTCTGTGGTTACCCTATCTCTAATACTGTGTGGCCATGAGGCAGGGTCTTCTGAGGAATTTACGACCTCTGACTGGCAAGCAGCAGTCTGGTTGTAGAAGCAGGGGGATGGTGCTCGCTGTACTCAAAGAGGGCAACGTCATGACAATTGTTAGCCAAAAAAGAGTGTTGTACATACAGCAGGAGAAGAACTATTGAGGATCAGAGCGACGTCCACTTACCAGCACTGTGACATTCCCAAAGCGGATCCTTTGTCCGGAACCACCCAGGGCATTTGAGACTGATTCAGAGGCTGACATAAAACAATGTCACAAGTAGAAGAGGAAGACGGAGAAGCATTCTGGTCAGACTTTGGAGGCACGCACACCACCCACTGCTTTAAGTACATTACTCGCTAATGTCCAGTCTCTAGATAACAAGGTAGACAAAATTAGGCACGGGTTGCTTTCCAGAGACATCAGGGATTGTAACATGCTCTGTTTCAGAGAAACATAGGCTCTCTCGAGGATATGCCTGTCCGAAGTCGGTACAGCCACCAGGATTCTTTGTGCCGTCGTGCCGACAGAAACAAACCATCTGTCCGGAAAAAAAGGTAAGGACGTATGTTTCATGATTAATCTACTCATGGTGTAATTGTAACAACATACAGGAACTCAAGTCTTTTAATTCACCTGACCTAGATTTCCTCCCCAATCAAATGCCGACCATATTATCTCAAGAGAATTCTCGTTGGTTACTGTCCTAGCCGTGAATATCCCCCTTCAATCCAATACTACGACGGCCCTCAGGAACTTAACTGGACTTTATGCAAAACTGGAAATCATATCCTGGGGCTGCATTTATGGCTGGTTGGGGATTTTAACTTCTCTAGGGAAGGGGGCAGCATTTGGAATTTTGGATGAAAAGCATACCCAAATTAAACTGCCTGCTACTCGGGCCCAGAAGATATGGTATGCATATAGCTAGAAGATTTGGAGGGAAAACACTCTAAAGTTTCCAAAACTGTTAAAATAGTGTCTGTGAGTATAACAGAACTGATTTAGCAGGCAAAACCCTGAGAAAAATCCATTCAAGTAGTCGTTTTTTTTGTTGGTTTTGTAGTTTGCTATTCAATGCCATTACAGTATCCATTGACTTAGGACTCAAATTGCAGTTCCTATGCCTTCACTAGATGTCAACAGTCTTTAGAAATTGTTTCAGGCTTGTATTCTGAAAATGAGGAGTAAGAGCAGTCTGAATGAGGGGACCCTGCCGTGTCACATAGCTTTTTCATGGCGCGACCGAGAGCCTTTCTTGTTTACCTTTTATATTGACGACGTTATTGTCCGGTTGAAATATTATCGATTATTTAGGCTAAAACAACCTGAGGATTGAATGTAAACATCGCTTGACATGTTTCTATGACTTTACGGATGCAATTTTGATTTTTTGTCTGCCTGTTGACTGCGTTTGAGCCTGGTGGATTACTGAAGAAAATGCGAACAAACTGAGTTTTTGGGATATAAAGAGACTTTATGAAAAAAAGGAACATTTGTTAAGTAAATTAATGTCGTCCGAGTGCAACCATATGAAGATCATCAAGGTAAGAGATACATTTTATCTCTATTTCTGACTTGTAACTCTTCTACTTGGCTGGTTACTGTTTGTAATGATTTTCTGTGGCTATGTTTTCAAATAATAATCATTAACTTTAGCCATTATGAAGCATTTTAAATCTGACACAGTATGTTTTGTTTTCTGAATTTTTATAATGAGTATTTCTGTATTTGAATTTGGCGCTCTGCAATCTCACTGGATGTTGGCCAGGTGGGACGCGTTAACAAAGCAAATTTGAGAAGCCTAAATTGATTGTAGTACTCGCGCTGGCAAAACACTGGATCACTGCTGCTCTAACCCCACCCTCCATTCAGCAAATCTGACCACGACTCCATTTTGCTCCTCCCTTCCTATAGGCAGAAACTTAAACAGGATGTACCCGTGATAAGGACTACTCAACACTGGTCTGACCAATCAGAAACCACACGTCAAAATTGTTCCGGGTAGCCTTGATTTTACGCTGATTTGGTGAGTGAGTTTATAAGGAAGTGCATAGGAGATGTTGTGGCCACTATGACTATTAAAACCTTCCCCAACCAGAAACCGTGGATAGATGGCATCATTCGTGCAAAACTGAAAGCGCAAACCACTGCACTTAACCATGGAACGGTGACTGGGAATATGGCCGAATACAAACAGTGTAGTTATTCCCTCCGCAAGGAAATCAAATAAGCGAAATGTCGGTATTGAGACAAAGTGGAGTCACAATTCAATGGCTCAGACACGAGACGTATGTGGCAGGGTCTACAGACAATCACAGACTAGATAAAGAAAACCAGCCACATTCCCGGACACCGATGTCTTTCTTCCAGACAATCTAAATACCTTCTTTGCCCGCTTTAAGGATAACACAGTGCCACCGACACGGCCCGCTACCAAGGACTGTGGGCTCTCCTTCTCCGTGGCCGATGTGAGTAAGACATTTAAACGTGTTAACCCTCGCAAGGCTGCCAGCCCAGACGGCATCTCTAGCCGCGTCCTCAGAGCATTAGCAGACCAGCTGGCTGGTGTGTTTACAGGCGTATTCAATCTCTCCCTATCCCAGTCTGCTGTCTCCACATGCTTCAAGATGGTCACCATTGTTCCTGTACCCAAGAAGGCAAAGGTAACTGAAGTAAATGACTATCGCCCTGTATCACTCACTTCCGTAATCATGAGGTGCTTTGAGAGACTAGTCAAGGATTAGTTTTTGTCAAGGATTCATTTTGGAGACCACCAAACCTAAAACAGTTGGGGGTGGAGGTTAGTCTTTAGGAACAGTCCATCTTCACAAAATCTATTGAAAAGCCCTGTATGTTTGAGCCCGTCCACACAGACAGATACATCCACTCCATTGGAAAGCCATATCGATGTGAGTTGTTGACATAAATCAGCTATAATAGCCAGGCATGTGGCTATATATTACTACAATAATGGCAGTCTGGCTGCCCGGGGCAACACCGGACTGATCTATTGGCAGGGAAGCAAATGCCCCTGCCCTGACTGAGTGACTCAGTCGGTAACCGAGTTAAAATAAAATAAAGAACTTCCTGCTATTGAGATGGTGAAAGCCACTATGGATCTATTGACAAAGAACTCCCATTAGCGATCTACTTTTAGTGATTACAGAAGCTTTCTATTCTGACTGCTTACTGTTTAACATAAGAAGTAGACCGTTCACACCAGAGCAGAAAACAGAACAGGTATGCTTTTAAAAGCAATTCTGGTACCTAGCTACTATTTTTCCACACTTCAATCACTTAGTCAATCATATACTTTCCATTTGGCAAAGCATCAATACAGGACTAAGATCGTATTCTACTACACCAGCTCTGACGCTCATCGGATGTGGCAGGATTTGCAAACTATCACAGATTACCAAGGAAACCCAGCTGCGAGCTGTCCAATGACGCTGAGCCTAACAGGCTGAGCTAAATGCCTTCAATGCTCACTTCGAGGCAAGCAACATTGAATCATGCCTGAGAGCACCAGCTGTTCCGGACGACTCCCGACTACTCCCGACCATTACGTTGTACAGCGCCATATTTTCCTAACGGAGTGGCGCAGCGGTCTAAGACACAAATTGTATAAAAGCCCCTTAGATACTCACAGATCAGATTTGCCCTAACAAAAAATGCCCCTTAGATATTAATTTAGAATCCTCCAATCCTCTTATGCTCTTAGTAATAGCCTACTTCCGACCGTCACGTTGTACAGCGCCATATTTTCTATTCCATCCTAATGAAAATCCTGAGGGTTTTCGTTTTTCTTGGAATAGAAACACCATAATATTAATCAAATGAATTAAGTTACATTTCTTAAAATCAATCCCATATGCTATGTTCTCACAGAAAAGGTTTTCAATTCTCTAGTAATGACAATATTGAAGACTATCAAATGTATAGGCATCCCAGGCTGGGGCATCTGGTAAGGATGGAGGCTGGTTCAGTCTGATGAAGGGCTGGGCGATATGGCCAAAATATCACATCATGTTATTTTTCAAATTTTTTACAGTATTTTATGTTTTTGATTAATAAGTGTGTGTGTGTGTGTGTGTGTGTCTTACATAATCTCCATTGATCCTGTGCAGCTGTGCCAAGCTCTGCCACAAAGCGTTGCCGAGCAACAGCTGATTTATGCAAAGACCAAGGAGGTGGTCAATGAGTCAAAAATGAATTTAGAATTTAGACTAGTGCCGAATTGTTTTAATTTATTTAAAAATCAGGCATCGTTAAGAGGAATAACAAATAAATAAAATAAAAAATATATATATATGTATTACCAGAAGTACAATACTAACTCTTGGTCATGTAATTGTTGTTCAAGAAGGCCACTTTAACTAAAAACTACGTAACCTTTCCAATTGTTGAAGATATGGGATCGATTTTGCCATGATTAATATAGGCCCACTTTTAAAAGTCACTTTTATCCAAAGTGACTTCATCATTTGAGCAGACATTTCACATACGGGTGCTCCGGGAATCGGGAACACGCTATCCCTGTCATTGCAAGCGCCACGCT
>NW_027038005.1:0-24647 GCF_034236695.1 Oncorhynchus nerka | reverse complement strand
AGAGGAACAAGATCAGTCATCCACATAAAGAGAGAACAAGATCAGTCATCCACATAAAGAGGAAGAAGATCAGCCATCCACATAAAGAGGAAGAAGATCAGCCATCCACATAGGGGAACAAGATCAGTCATCCACATAGAGGAACAAGATCAGCCATCCACATAGAGGAACAAAATCAGCCATCAGACGAACAAGATCAGCCATCCAGGCGAACAAGATCAGCCATCCACATAAAGAGAGGAAAAAGGTCAACCATCCACATAAGAGAGGAACAAGATCAGCCATCCACATAAAGAGAGGATCAAGAGCAGCCTTCCACATAAAGAGAGGAACAAGATCAGCCATCCAGACAAACAAGATCAGCCATCCACATAAAGAGTGGAACAAGATCAGCCATCCACATAAAGACAGGAACAAGAGCAGCCATCCACATAAAGAGAGGAACAAGAGCAGCCATCCACATAAAGAGAGGAACAAGAGCAGCCATCCACATAAAGAGAGGAACAAGAGCAGCCATCCACATAAAGAGAGGAACAAGATCGGCCATCCACAAAGAGAGAACAAGATCGGCCATCCACATAGAACAAGACACGCATCAATGCCTCTGTCTCGTCATTTAACATTCAAACATGGTGTCAGAGTCGGATAACTAACCATGCTTTCCGCAAATTACAAATCTGTTCTGGTTCACCAAACAAATGCTTATTTGAGTAAAAAATTTCGCCGAATTGACCTTAGCTAGAGTGAGTTTGCTAGTTAGCTTCAGTGTTGTTAGCACCGGTTCGATGGCAGCGAACATTGCCCCTCCCGCCACTGTGAAGCTCAGCGGGGATTGGGCATGAACTGGGATACGTAAGTCCAGGCTGGGCCCCTGAGCAAGGAGACACTCCTAAGCAAGTATCATGATGTCTTCAATGCAACGGTCAGTCAGTTCCGGGGAAGTCCACTTTTTAGTTGGACGCAGCAATCCAGCCTGTCCAGTGTGCAACCCGCAATGTACCAGTGGCCATGAAAGCAGCTACGAAGGCTCAGCTTGACAAATACGAAGCCACATCACGAGCCTACAGATTGGATAAATAATATGGTTATCGTCAAGAAACCAGATAAGCTACGGATATGCATTGATCCTAAACACCTCAACTGGGCTCTGCGACGTTCACATTACATTATGCCCACGTTGGAGGATGTTCTTTACAAGTTCCCAAAGGCCAGAGTCTTCACGCTCGTGGATGCCAGAGATGCCTTCCTGCAGTGCAAGCTCAACCAGCCCAGCAGCTACATGACCACCTTTTGGATACCCTGGGGCAGGAAGAGGTGGTTGAAGCACCCGTTTGGTGTCTCTGTGGCTCCAGAGGTGTATCAGCAGAAACAGCATGAGCTGTTGATGGGACTCAGTGGCGTGGAACCCATAGAAGATGACATCCTCGTAGTGGGCTGTGGGGACAGTGATGAGGAGGCAGAATGTGACCATGACGCCAAGCTGCTGGCCCTGATGGTCAGATGCAGACAGGTCAAGCTAAGGCTAAGCATAAAAAAGCTTCAGTTTAAAGTGCCAGAGGTCCGCTTTCATGGGCACATCTTGTCCTCCACCGGAGTGAAGGCGGATCCTAAAAAAGTGAAGGCTGTCTTGGAAATGCCCCACCCATCTGACGTGAAGGGAGTGCAGCGCTTCGTCGGATTCATCACCTACCTGGCCAAATTCCTACCGCGGCTCTCTGAAGTGTGCGAGACACTAAGGAGGCTCATGGACAAGGACACCATCTGGCATTGGCTCCCAAAACATGACGCAGCGGTGAGGAAATAAAACAACTGGTCACACAGACACCTGTACTGCGATACTACGATGTGTCAAAACCTGTCACGATTCAGAGTGACTCAAGCCAGGATGGACTTGGCTGTTGCCGCATGCAAGAGGGCCAGCCTGTGGAATTCGCCTCTAGGGCACTCACCCCAACAGAGCAGAACTATGCCCAGATAGAGAATAGAGGTCGACCGATTATGATTTTTCAACGCCGATACCGATTATTAGAGGTCCAAAAAAAGCTGATTAATCGTCGATTTAAAAAAAAAAAAATGTATTTGTAATAATGACAATTACCACAATACTGAATGAACACTTATTTTAACATAATATAATACATCAATAAAAATCTATTTAGCCTCAAGTAGATAATGAAACATGTTCAATTTGGTTTAAATAATGCAAAAACAAAGTGTTGGAGAAGAACGTAAAAGTGCAATATGTGCTATGTAAGAAAGCTAACGTTTCAGTTCCTTGCTCAGAACATGAGAACATATGAAAGCTGGTGGTTCCTTTTAACATGAGTATTCAATATTCAGAGGTAAGAAGTTTTAGGTTGTAGTTATTATAGGACTATTTCCCTCTATACCATTTGTATTTCATTAACCTTTGACTATTGGATGTTCTTATAAGCTCTTTAGTATTGCCAGTGTAACAGTATAGCTTCCGTCCCTCTCCTCGCTCCTCCCTGGAATCGAACCAGCAACACAACGACAATATGATTGATTGTTTTTTATAAGATAAGTTTAATGCTAGCTAGCAACTTACCTTGGCTTACTGCATTTTCGTAACAGGCCGTCTCCTTGTGGAGTGCAACGAGAGAGAGGCAGGTCGTTATTGTGTTGGACTAGTTAACTGTAAGGTTGCAAGATTGGATCCCCCGCGCTGACAAGGTGAAAATCTGTCTTTCTGCCCCTGAACGAGGCAGTTAACCCACCGTTCCTAGGTCGTCATTGAAAATAAGAATGTGTTCTTAATTGACTTGCCTAGTTAAATAAAGGTGTAAAGAAAAAATTATATATATATATATATATATATAGGAGAAATCAGTGTCCAAAAATGCAGATTTCCGATTGTTATGAAAACTTGAAATCGGCCCTAATTAATCGCCGATTCCAATTAGTCGGGCGACCTCTAATAGAGGAGTGCCTCAGCATTTTGTTTGCATGCCAACGCTTCCACCTGTAAGGGCGCGACAATATTACCGCAAGCCCCTTATTGCTATATTCAGCAAGCCTCTCCTGAATTCCCCAAAACGACTGCAGAACATGCTACTGGCCCTACAAAACTACAACCTTAAGGTGATGTATAAGCCAGGGCCGGAGATGTATGTGAGTGACACGCTCAGCAGGGATACTGCATTAGTCACACACACACGCTCCATGCATGAACAACACGCAGTGTGCAGCTTACAAACAGAGCAACTGGATGTTGAACACATCAACCAGGCTGACTACCTCAATGTTACGAACCAGCGCCTTATACAAATCAGACAGCACGCAGACAGGGACGAGCAACTCCAGGCATTGAGGTCTGAGATTCTGATGGGCTGGCCCGACTGCAGGGAAGAAACTGCTTTAGCCGTCAGAGAATATTGGCCAGTCAAAGAGGAGCTCAGTGTTCAAAACGGAGTAATATTCAAGTGTCAGAGAGTCGTTATTCCCCGGTCTCTGCGCCTGAGATGTTGGCGCGCATGCACTCAAGTCACGTAGGAGGTGAGGCCTGTTACAGACAAGCACGTGACACACTGTATTGGCCTGGAATGCAGAATGAAATCAAAGACTATGTCAGTAAATGCACAATCTGCAATGAATATGCCATTGAGCAACAGAAAGAGACGATGATGTCCCACGAGCTACCGATGCGCCCCTTGCAGATAGTAAGTCTAGATCTCTTCCAGCACAGTGGCAAAGACTTTCTGCTGGTAGTCGATCATTACTCAGACTTTTGGGAGATTGACCTCCTCCCGACCTCTCAGCAGAGACAACGATCAAACGCTGCAAGGCTCAGTTTGCCCGCTATGGCCAGCCAGATAGGGTAATTTCAGACAATGGAACCCAATTCTCCGGAGTTGAGTTCCGAAAATTTGCTGCAGGATGGGAATTCGAGCACGTCACTTCATCACCACGACACCCAAAAGATAATGGGAAGGCGGAGTCCACAGTAAAAATCGCAAAGAACCTCTGCAAAAAGGCTCTGCGAGAGGGCAAAGATGCCTGGAAAGCAATCCTGCAGTGGCGCAATACCCCGACAGAAGGCATGGATAGCAGCCTGGCCCAGCACCTCATGGCACGGCGCTTAAAAGCAGTTCTGCCAGTAGCCAGCACTCTCCTGGAGCCATGTGTGGTGACAGACATGCTGGTGAAGCTACGTCACAGAAGACAGGTCTCCAAGTTCATCTACGACAAATCAGCAAAAGGCTTACCTGAGCTCAGGGTGGGTGAAACGGTATGAATGAAGCCACTACCATGGGACCGGACAGGCCTCTGGAGACTCGGATCCTGTGTACAGAAAGTGGCACCACGCTCCTACTTGGTCGAAGTGAATGGATCACTGTACCGTCGTACCAGGGTTGACCTTCGGATTGCTGAGGCAGCACCTACTCAGAACCCTGATGGTCAAAGGGGTCGCATGACAAAAGACGGAACCCCAGCAAGTCACATGGGGACTGAGGCACTGGGCAAAGAGCCAGGGGATAACAGGTCGGCCGCTCCCTCGCCCATCAATTCTCCCCTTAAACATTCAGGTGACACGCCTGTGCGGGAACCCGCAGTCCTCGCAGACAAGCCCCCTGTCTTTTCACGCTGCGGGCGTCTGGGCCGGCCACCAAAAAGACTTCATCTGTAGGTTTCCCATCAGGGATTGTTGACAGACAGAGATAAAAGTGAAGAGAATATCAAAATGTGTTGTTACCTGAGAAAAATAAAATAAAATTAAAAAAATACTAAACTGTTCATGTTGGAAATTATTACTAGGTTTGTTTTGTTAGTGAATTGACACCTACTGTCCTATTTTATTAAAGGGAAGATGTTATGGTGCCATCTGTTGGAAAATGTTCATTACTGCAACTCATGTGTTTTACCGGTGTGCTTGAGATACCCGGATGTATTGCGATGCACTGAATAAGACTGGTTACTCGCATCAATACATCTGTCTCGTCATTTAACATTCAAACAACATTCGATAAAGAATGCACCACACAGAACGCACCGCAACTGCTTCTGCGACACAATGTTCTAAGGCAAACGCAGCGTTTCACTGGAAATGAATGTACTTCTGGTGTACCAAAACGCTAAAATATTGTCGGTGTGATAGAGGCGTACTGTAAACAAGCGGTCAAATCTGCTGGCTGAAGTAAACATGAGAACAAGCCGCCGCAATATTTGCAGCCATATGCGATAATATCTTTCTAGGAGCTGATCTGTCATCAGTATAGTGGAATGATTATAATGTTAGGGTAAACTGCCTTTCTTTCGGGGACCTATTAGTACTGACACATGCCTCAACCACGCACTTAGCGAACATTCTCTCTACCTGGTGATTTGGGAAACGCATGCTACTTCGGCCGTTGTAGGAAAGATGCATTGTCAAAAACAGTCCTAAACCTAAATTCCATAGCTGTCGGGAAACCGGGCCCTGTTCAATTCCCCAACACACGTGGGGTGTGCAGAAGCCGTGTATGTGTGACACAGTGTCAGTAACTCCGAGACAGACTCTGTCTGTGGGAAAGTCATCTGTAATTCTCATCCCAGAAATGCGTATTTTAATGCAGTGAAGTCCACCCACCAAAACCCAATAGGACACAGTCAAGGGGTGGGTATAATTTGTGTTACGTTCCAACAGGAATCTGTTCCAAAAACATCTTAAATAACAAGGTTTCCAACAAACAACACATACAAAGTTGTATAGCGGCAGAATAAGATACGTTTTTCACTCACCTAGATGCCCATTCGGCAGCTAGGTGATTTGATCATGCTACTTTGTATGCGTTGTTTGTTGGCAACCTTGTACTTTACGTTTTTGGAACAGATTCCTGTTGGAACGTTCCACAAATTATACCCACCCCAGTCAAGGTTCTTATGAAAGAACTTCAAGGACTGAGGCTACTGAAACAAAACGCAATATGTGAGTGATCAACTACAGACATACCAGTTCAAACTTCCTAGATATGTCCCACGTTATTTATCCTCTACGGATGTTGATCCTTATGCAACATTTACAAAGAACAAGAGGATATCTTACAAGTCCCCCATTTATTGAATCCTCATAAATTCACCCTAATAAGCTAAGTAAGTAAAGATGTTGTTATTGATGTTGACAAGAGAACCCCCACCACAGGTCTGGGAGGGATAGAAGCCCCCGGTGTAACCTAATGCTTAATAAAAATAGACTGTTACAAATACCCTTACCTCTATTTTACAAAAGATATACCAACGATTCAAATGAGTTGTTTCAAAAATAAAACAGCGCTCTTACCGTCCACAGCCATAGTCGGTCTCAGTGTATAGCTCTTTGTGGTTGCCTCAGTTATCGTCTCCCATTGCTTCTTTGGATCTGGCTGGATGGCAAAGTGTGAGCGCACGGTTTGTCACTCGCCTACTGGGTCCTTATGAGGCACGGTGTATACTGATACGAACGTTTGTTTTAGTTGGTCAGCTACCAATCGACCCTCTTGTTGTTAACCCCTCACCCTTTTCGGACCTGACCGCCGAGAGACAAGAGGTCACCAACGAAACCTTATTTTTTGTGTGTTTATTTTATGATACTTTTCGTTGTTGGACTGTGAAATCACCAGGATATCAGCTCAAATTGATTTTAATTTAGGATATCTGTTCCTGAGTATTCCCACGCATAGAGGCATGTGTGATCACATCCCAATGTGAAGGTGTGAAATGATATCTGTTTGGGATTCTTCCGGTCAATTTGCAGTGTACAAATGATTTATCACTATGGTTCAGACCATCCACTCAAGGAAAAATATCGGCCCATGGCAGAAGGTAATTCGTGACCCCAAAGGCTATAATATGAAGCCTAATTGGCTAATAATTTATGCTAAAAATAGCCTATTAAATGATAAGAGAAATATATATATCCATTTGGGGAAAGCCAAGAGTAGACCATTCTGATACATAACTGTCCACCTCAATCTTTCTCAATGGTTGCAATTACCAAGATAGCAATAAATAAAACAATTATAAATTGTAGGATATTGCAAGGTCATTTGATTAGATGAAGAATAATCAAATGAATGGAGCAGAGATAATTCCAGGCATTGTGTTGTTCCAGTAACTAGATTTGTCTGATTACTGTATCTGGATATGGTTGTTCATCAACTGGATCTATTGCTCCTGATGAAAGAATTTGGATGATAGTAGAAAAATACAAGTTGAGAGCACAGGATGGTCAAAGAGGGCTCTGATTTGATTTAACTAGGCAGGTCAGTTAAGAACAAATTCTTATTTTCAATGACATCCTAGAGACAGTGGGTTAACTGCCTTGTTCAGGGGCAGAACAGATTCTTACCTTGTCAGTTCGATCCAGCGACCTTTCATATACTGGCCCAACGCTCTAACCATTAGGCTACCTGCTGCCCCTGCTGCCTTCAGCTTGACTGCGCCAGCTGCACTGAGACAGGGAGGAAACAAAAGGTTTGCAGCAAAAGCTACATTAACAAATCGCCACACACTGACCTCCACTATCTCTGTCACTCTATATGACTAGAACGCCACTGGGCATCTTTTCTGTTGGATGAAAAACAGTGGGAGACACGGGACTACAAAGGACAAAGAAAGAAAGTGGAAAAGGGACCATTTTAATGTCATCTCTCAACTCAGTGTGCTAATTGATACTGTGGGTTTTCAGATATAAGAAGCCATCGATGGAGCATCAGTGGTATTCGTTGTAGAGCACAGAGATCTAAGTTCTACAGACAAACGCAGAACAAAGTACTCGCTCTCCCATCAAGGCTTCATCACAGCACATGTTGACAGGAAGAGACCAGAGCACACACGCTCACAAGCAGACACAGGCATGCGTGTGCACACACACACAGGACCTGTTTCCTGAAGAAAGCACTGTGTGCCAAAACGTTGATTAGGTGTTACAATTAAATAAATATTACATCAGATGGATCCTCACTGTCTGGTCCAAACTGTTATCCCAGTGTGTCTCTCCCTGGGACGGTGAAACTGCATCAGATGGTTCCTCACTGTCTGGTCCAAACTGTTATCCCAGTGTGTCTCTCCCTGGGATGGTGAAACTGCATCAGATGGATCCTCACTGTCTGGTCCAAACTGTTATCCCAGTGTGTCTCTCCCTGGGATGGTGAAACTGCATCGGATGGATCCTCACTGTCTGGTCCAAACTGTTATCCCAGTGTGTCTCTCCCTGGGATGGTGAAACTGCATCCTGTATCTAGTTTCTTTCCCAGACGCGTAGCCAGACAGACAGGCAGGGCTATCCTGTAACTAACTGACGGCAGATTCAACTTTCATCACGTCATGTTCTCTCATATGGTCACCCATCGACATGCCAACAGACCTCCTCTCCGTTGCCGTGACATTGTCAAACCCCACCAAAGGAGATATCGTGGTTCACCAGTGGCGGGACAGGCATAGTGGGCCATTGATAAGACAATGGTATTTCTCTGCCAACGATGGTGGCAAGTAGCCTGGTCTCAGTTCAGTTTGTGCTTTAGCCAACTCCTCTGTTGTGTTTCTTGTCATACAGATATGGCACAGTGAATAATAGGAGAGTAAAGAGAAGAGGAAATGGTGAAGAGAAGAAGAGACAGCCAGCAGCATACCTCTCTGCATCCCAAAGCTATCTTGCTTCTGTAGGTAAGTAGGGTTGGTATCACGACTTCCGAAGTTGGTGCCTCTCCTTGTTCGGGCGGCGTTCGGCGGTCGTCGTCACCGGCTTTCTAGCTGCCACGGATCCACGTTTCTTTTTCCATTTGTTATGTCTTGATTGTACACACCTGGTTCCCATTACGTTATTATTATTTCCCTATTTAACCCCTGGTTCTCATTATGTTTGGTGCGTGATTGTTCCTGGTCTTGTGTTAGTCTTTTGTGTTAGGGTTTGTTATCCCTGCGTGGATGTATTGGCCGATTATTTTTTCAGAGTAAAGTACGTTATTTTACTCAGTTCTGTGTCCTGCGCCTGACACTTGACAGTTGGTCCTGGATGGGAGACGAGATGCCTCTGGAAGTGGTTTTGCAGGGCCAGTAGGAGGCACTCTTTCCTCTGCCTTAAAAAAATATATATTCCAATACCTCATGGCAGTGATTGAGGCCATTGCCCTGTGTAGGGTGCTGTCTTTTGGATGGGCTGTTAAACGGGTGTCCTGACTCTGTGGTCACTCAAGATCCCATGGCATTTATCGTAAGAGTAGGTGTGTTAACCCTGGTGTCCTGGCTAAATTCCCAATCTGACCCCCATACCATCATGACCACCTAATCATCCCCAGCTTCCAGTTGGCTCTTTCCCCTCCCACAGGTCATTGCTGTAAATGAGAATGTGTTGCTAATGAACTTACTTGGCAAAATAATAATACTTGATTTCCCTGATCTCAGATTCAGGGAAGTGCCTGTTTTCCTTAAATCCACACACATATCGAACCCAAACCCTCTCCTGAAAGGGTTGTGTTCCTAGTCTCTATTTAATCAGGGGGTGCATCAGAAGATGACAGAACCCATTTGAGAGACAGATTTCTCTACTCCTCTCTCATCATCACCCCATACTCTCTCACTGTGTGTGTATCAGAGAAAGATAGGGCAGAGAGGTCATTCTTATTCCACTCACACCCTGGTCCCAAGCCTCAATCTTTTGCAAATTCTGATTAAATCTGTTTTGATGTTGTTATTCATTCACTTAAATCTGTCTGTTCTGATGTTAATCCTATGGACAGCAGACATAGCCAAAGCATTCTCACAGTCTCATTGATTTATTCCTGTTTAGTCCTCCAACTTTCCCCTCTCCTAGTGAAATCCAACAACGATATGCCTTATAATCTACAGTATAATTGAAACTGGCATGGGGCGACTACTCAGAGAGAGAGACAGAGAGAGAGAGAGAGAGAGAAAGAAAGAGAGCGAGAGATGTCAGACAATTGCAGTGTTTGGTTCATCCCTCTTTTGAAGAAGAAATATAGCAATTCAATTCTGTCATGTTCCTCCTTAGGGATGAGGTCTGCTTGCTCAGGAACAGAAGGATTCTATTTATATCTCTCTCTCCTTCTCACTCTCTTTCTATCCTCTGCCTCTCTTTCACAATATCTCCGTCTTGCCAACTCCCAAATCCTTAAACTCTCCCTCTTTCCCATGCTCCCTTCTCTCTCCCTCCCTTTCCCCTCCTCTCTCCCTCTCCCTCTTCCTCCCATCCATCCCCCTGCTTCTCTCTCTCCCCATCGCTCCACCTCACTCTCTCTCTCTCCTGCCTGTCCAGTTAGGCCAGTGTTGTGTCGTACATGTCAAAATTCATCAGAGAACTGGAGGATCTATTCTCCTCTTCACTCTCCACTTCTCCCCACAGAGGGAATTAAGAACAGAGATTCCACCTCAGCTCTATCACGTCAGAATTACTCAGGATCTATTCTCCTCTTCTCCCCACAGAGGGAATTAAGAACAGAGATTCCTCCTCAGCTCTATCACGTCAGAATAACTCCGGATCTATTCTCCTCTTCACTCTCCTCTTCTCCCCACAGAGAGAATTAAGAACAGATATTCCTCCTCAGCTCTATCACGTCAGAATAACTCAGGATCTATTCTCCTCTTCACTCTCCACTTCTCCCCACAGAGGGAATTAAGAACAGAGATTCCACCTTAGCCAGCTCTATCACGTCAGAATAACTCAGGATCTATTCTCCTCTTCACTCTCCTCTTCTCCCCACAGAGGGAATTAAGAACAGAGATTCCACCTTAGCCAGCTCTATCACGTCAGAATAACTCAGGATCTATTCTCCTCTTCACTCTCCACTTCTCCCCACAGAGGGAATTAAGAACAGAGATTCCTCCTCAGCTCTATCACGTCAGAATAACTCCGGATCTATTCTCCTCTTCACTCTCCTCTTCTCCCCACAGAGAGAATTAAGAACAGATATTCCTCCTCAGCTCTATCACGTCAGAATAACTCAGGATCTATTCTCCTCTTCACTCTCCACTTCTCCCCACAGAGGGAATTAAGAACAGAGATTCCACCTTAGCCAGCTCTATCACGTCAGAATAACTCAGGATCTATTCTCCTCTTCACTCTCCTCTTCTCCCCACAGAGGGAATTAAGAACAGAGATTCCACCTTAGCCAGCTCTATCACGTCAGAATAACTCAGGATCTATTCTCCTCTTCACTCTCCACTTCTCCCCACAGAGGGAATTAACCCTTTCATGCGTGAGTTCCAAATATCTCTAACGGTCGCCCCAGCGTGAGTTTTTTTATGCACGTGATGTTAGAATGTTCTCTCCATTCCAGAATGTGATTGATACGTAACAGTACATTTTATCCGCGCTGCCCTCAAACTAAAGCACGCAGCCTGTTTATATTTATAAGTTGTTTTAACTTCAATTTAAAATGATTTTCAAACAAGTTTTTATTTTCTAAAAACAGTTTGAATTTAGGTGTGTTCCGCCTCCTCATTCATTCACATAAAAATAGTCATTTTTACTTTTGCGGATAATTACATTTTTGGGACATTTCTGACAGGGACAAAATTCCCCAAGCACTTCCCAATTGTTTGTGCAGTTCACGTCTGCAGACATTTGCTCATCTCCCGTCAGAACAGGATCTGCACACGTGTTCACATTTTCTATTCCACATTTCTATTGTAGCGTACTGTATGTATAGAGCATAATATATTTGTGTATATTCTTTATCACCGCGGAAACGTGAGGTAACGTTACTCATTTTATAACCTTTATGATGTTATAGTCAATCGTGCTTATGTAGCCACATTCTTCTATTAGCTCTGTAAAACAATGCTAAATGCGTCAGAGAAGTATTATCTTGTGTTGCATTTTGAAGCTACCATGGCCTTATGACTCTCAAGTGGTGCAGCGGTCAAAGGCACAGCACATCAGTACTAGAGGTGTCACTACAGACTCCCTGGTTCAAATCCAGGCTGCGTTTCCATCAAAGTAAGTGCCTTATTACGTTATAATAGTTATAATAATAGTTTCCGTATGCCGTTTCTGCTGTAGCTGTAGATCATAATATATTCCTTATAACTGCGGACACGTGAGGTAACGTTACACATTTTATAACCTTTATGGTGTTATTGTCAATCATGCTTACCTAGCTACATTATTCTATTAGCTCTGTAAAACAATGCTAGTTGCGTCAGAAAACTATTAGCTTGTGTTGTATTTTGAAGCTACCCTGGCCTTATGACTCCCAAGTGGCGCAGCGGTCTATGGCACTACAGACACCCTGGTTCAAATCCAGGCTGTATCACACCTGGCTGTGATTGGGAGTCCCATAGTGCAGCGCACAATTGGCCCAGCGTTCATTGTAAATATTCATTGTATCATTGTAAATAATAATTTGTTCTTACATTACTTGCCTAGTTAAATAAATAAAAAATATGACCATGGTTTGTTTATTTGGTCTATTCAGCATAGCTCTGTTCTGCCCTGCCTTGCCCCCTTGTGGAGCTCAAAAGTTAGTTTCTTACTGTTATAACTCAAATCTGTGATTTTGTCAATGCAATAAACTATTTTTTTTATAGCAGTGTTTATTATGTTACTTCTTTGTAGTATTGTTTTATTGCTATATCCTTATATTGTATTCTAATGAATAATTCCTCTTTATTCTGTACTTTCAGAAACATTATTTGCCAATATCATAACTGAAGCTGGACATCTTTGGAGCATAAGAATGAGGACAGCTTTTGTATGCTAACGTACACTCCTTAACAGTTGTACTGGATGAAAACACAGCAAGAAAACGCATGCCAATATGTAATATTCATCTATTTTATTGCAGTACTGGTAGTTATTTCAACAACTTGTTTTACTAGAGGACAAAAAACTGAATATGCGTAACCCATATTTAATATCCATGCAGTGACTGAACAACAACTGCATTTCCACCCCCATCTCTAAGGCATAGTATCATGGCTGGTCACCTGTCAAGTCACATGTCAGGTCAGTCAGTCACCTATTGCTGCAGATGTGCTCAATAATGCTTGAGTATGTGATACTCCTCAAAGCATGGTGAAATACATAGAGGTGTATCACAAGCTAGACACATGTATTTTGTCATCTTCCTCTGCTTACTTCTCCTGGCGCCAGACAGGCAGACTTTGCAATGCCTCCGTGTGCGACTACCTTGAGAAGCAGTTTGAGGGACTTTGCAGGGAAAATGTCGTGCAGTGAGGCGTAGGGGATTGTCTACAGCAGGACGACCCCCAGTGGATGGGCGCCGAGGGGTGTGGTGCTCCTCCAGCAGCTCTCTCATGAGGTTCTCTCTGTATTTTTGGTAGGTAATTACTTTACCTATGAGGGAGTGGGGAGGATGAGGAAAGTTAGAGGATGATGAGGCAGTGGGGAGGTGGGTGAGATATTGTCACTATAATTGCATAATGGATTTGTATGTGAACTGTACATCCAATTACAAAAATACCTTGTTCAGTAATCATCTCACCTGTTAGTTGGCGGTGAACTATGCTGCCGTTGAGGACAGCAGTGTCGATCAGATGGAAAAATATCTTCTTATACCACTTGTTCGTTTTCCGTGTGCATTCCACAAAGCTGTTTATCATGTCTGCCTTATCCACGGCCCCCATTTTGAGGTTATAATCAAGCACACAATCTGGTTTGATCTTTCTCTCTCCGGTCAGGTGGTCCACCTTCCCTGTGGCCGACATGGTTGCTGTATGGACAGTGGAGAGGACATGGACGTCTCGCTTGTCATGCCACTTTACTGCCAGCTGTTGACCGTTCTCTTGGAACTCCACCTCCCCTCTCTGCATCTTCCTGCATCCGAATGCCGGCATCCCCTTCCTGTTCGACCTGACTGTGCCACATGCCCCTGTGCTGTTGGAGAGCAGATGCTGGAAGAGTGTGGGACTGCTGTACCAATTGTCCACGTACAAAGTGTGTCCCTTGCCGAGATGAGGAGCCAGCATGGTCATCACCACGGACCCTGACACCCCAAGCCCATCATAATGTTTGATGTCAGTGGTGGACCCTGTGTAAACTATAATATCCTGGACAAATCCTGTCTTCACGTCGCACATGACAAAGAACTTGACTCCAAACCTGTGCCTTTTGGAGGGAATATATTGACGGAACGCCAGCCTACCTTTCCATAACATCAGGGACTCATCAATGCATAGGTCCTTGTATGGCACAAAGACCCGACCAAATGCTGATGTCAGGCTGATAAGAACATTTCTTATTTTGTATAACGGGTCACTTAGGATGGCAGTAGCATTGTTGACAAAATGCAGGCATCGCAGAAGAACTAGGAAGCGATCTTGGGAAAAGAGGGAGGCAAAGAAGGGAGTTGCAAACATAGGATCTGTGCTCCAGTATTCTCTTAGGGAGTTCTTCTTTACTATTCCCATGAGAAGGACTGTCACCAGGAAGGTATACATTTCACTAATTGTGGTTGTCACCCATTTAGCGAGTTTCCCCCTCACTCCTGGCTCTCTCTTCTCCTGTAGCTCTAAGGCATAGCGATTGGTCTCCTCAACTATCTCTCCCACCAGCTCCTCTGTGAGAAACAACTTGAAGCACTCTGCCTCAGTTGGAAATGGCAAGGGCGTTGCACTCCAGACTGGGACTCGTCAAAGCAGACAGCAGGGCCAGGTGGGGTGAAATGACTGGTGGCCTTCCAGCTACCACAGAACTCCTGTACTTCATCCACTGTCGGCCTGCCTCCATCACCACCAGCATCTTCAAAGGGACCTGGTACTTCCTCAGTTGACAAGGGAAATTTAGATTCAGGGTTCTCAATGGCTACAAGGTTGAGGGGCAGCTCCTCACTGTCACTGTCAGAATCTGATTCCTGACTTTCATACTCAGACTCATTGTCAGAATTTAAAAAAATCTCCAGAATTTCCACATTTGTGAGTTGTCTCCTTTTGAAAGACATTGTTAAATGCTACAGTTTAGCTCACTAGCTACATACATAAACAACAACACTGAATGGCGCAGAGTGGGAGGTTACGTGGTTGACTGCCGGCACGCGCCACTTGTATCAATAAATCACTATCAGAAAATGTTTTGTGTGGTAATTATTTGTGTATTTACGATTTTATTCACGTGTTTTCAATTCTAGGTGACAACTCATGCATTCCGATTCTTGCACAGATTGTAATGGGCACATATTGTGTGTAAAATACTTTTTTGAAGGTTGTACTGATTATGATGAGCTAAGCTAATTCCAGCTGTGTAGCCATGTTTGTTGACATACAATGCATTCTGGGATTCACGTCTGTTTGACCAAAGATGTTACAACAAAATGAGGTGAGTAAGAGTTCACAAATTTTTGAGGACTTCCGGAAGTTAATGGTGGGATGTGAACGACGGTAGATGACACACCCCTTCAACATGCATACTACAAACAGACCAAACTCATCTCGTCTTCTCTTATTATCTTCGGTTTCTGTGAGGAAAAAATGCATGGCTGCACGCTGAAACTAATCGTCGGATTACTTTCGATTTCTATGAAGTGTTTTACCTAGTTATTTCGATCAATGGTGAGCTCACCCGTGATGTGATTAATTATATATAGTAATTGCTATTAGCTCATTCATATTGTAGTTTACGTCAGCCGAGAGTTAGAAAATATGACTGCTTGTGTTGGGTCAATCTTTCGTCAGCGCTAGGACAAATGTAGCCTACATTTTTCCGGTTAGGATGATTGTTTTATGCTATATTTACTTCTGTGAATATCTGAACAATGCATCCAAAAATAAACTGCTGACATTCTGGACATAACTTTGTAAGGACTGTGTTTGTGTAAATAGTTTCTGAAAAAAGTGTGGCCAGCTCAAACGCTGATTGTTGCGTCATTCGAAACTGCCGTTCTAAAGGAACATTCTAAACGAGTGTTCTAAACACACGGGTGTGATCGTACGCTTCAGGGACCACTGTAGAACGATCACACCCGTGTGATGGTACGTGTGAAAGGGTTAAGAACAGAGATTCCACCTCAGCTCTATCACGTCAGAATAACTCAGGCCAGTACTGGAGCCCTGTAGACAGCCAGTACAGGTGAAATACTTCCAGTCAATGAGCTCATTTGTCTGCTCTGTTTTCCCTCCAAATATAACACAGAGGAGAGAAATAAACTTCAAAGTGGGAATAAAGTGGGAATAAATGAGCTTTGAATTTAGAATCTATAACCAGACATCATTACTCCTCAAGTGGACAGTCACAAACAGTATGATAATATAGTAAATCTCTTAGTCCAACACCAAAGGTGACCTTAGAGAGAGAGAGATAAATTACTGTTGGTAAGTTATTTTATGCTAATTTATGCACATGTTTATAGATCATCAAAGTTTTTGAAGGATTGGCAGCGTGAAAGTTGGTTTGGTGTCTCTAGCTTAAACCGTTCAAGAGTTATTGTTGTTGAGATAATTTATTAAAATGTATGCAAAATTCATAGTTATGGTTTCTAAAGTTAAGAATTTGAAGATGGAATAGCTTGAACATGTGCAAGTTGGTTTGGTGTCTCTAGCTTGACCAGTTAAAGAGTTATTGTTGGTGAGTTATTTTATGCAAATGTATATAGTTTTTGTTGATAAAAGTAAAGAATTTTAAGTCAGGATATCCTGAACGTTTTAAAGTTGGTCTTATAGCTTAATTACCAAAAGGAGCAGGACCATTTTGAATAGCTGACAAAATGGCGCCGGAGGAGATGCTGCCATTTTACGGTCTCCTAACCAATTGTGATATTATGTGTGGGTTTTCGCGATATTTGTAAATTATTTTGTACATAATGTTTCTGCAACCATATCTTACGGCAGAAAAGAGCTTCTGGATATCAGGACAGCGATCACTCACCTCGGATTAGACATAGAGCTTCTAGATATCAGGACAGCGATCACTCACCTCGGATTAGACAAAGAGCTTCTAGATATCAGGACAGCGATCACTCACCTCGGATTAGACAAAGAGCTTCTAGATATCAGGACAGCGATCACTCACCTCGGATTAGACAAAGAGCTTCTGGATATCAGGACAGTGATCACTCACCTTGGATTAGACAAAGAGCTTCTGGATATCAGGACAGCGATCACTCACCTCTGGATTAGACAAAGAGTTTCTAGATATCAGGACAGCGATCACTCACCTCAGATTAGACAACAATTTATTCAACAACAACAAGCAGGACTCACACGATAATCTCCAAACACCCCACAGGGCAGACATCCCAATTATTCGCAAAAGGAAGCGACGCAGAGGACGAAGAGCCGGATGCCTCGTCCGGACCCGCAGAAGACAACTAGGAAAGCTTCCATTACCGTCAATATTACTCGCCAACGTGCAATCAATGGACAATAAACTAGACGAGGTACGATCACGAATATCCTACCAACGGGACATCAAAAACTGTAATATCCTATGCTTCACGGAATCGTGGCTGAATGACGACATGGATATTCAGCTAGTGGGATACACGCTGCACCGGCAAGATAGAACAGCACACTCTGGAAAGATGAGGGGGGTCTGTGCATATTTATAAACAACAGCTGGTGCACGAAATCTAAGGAAGTCTCTAGATTTTGCTCGCCTGAAGTAGAGGAAATTGTGATAAATTGCACATTACTTGCCTAGAGAGTTCTCAGCTATACTTTTCGTGGCTGTTTATTTACCACCACAGACAGATGCTGGCACTAAGACCACACTCAGTCAGCTGTATAAGGAAATAAGCAAACAGGAAACCACTCACCCAGAGGCGGTGCTCCTAGTGGCCGGAGTATTTAATGCAGGGAAACTGAAATCAGTTCTACCAAATCTCTATCAACATCTTAAATGTGCAACCAGAGAGAAGACAGTTCTAGATCACCTGTACTCCACACACAGAGACGCTTACAAAGCTCTCCCTCGCCCTCCATTTGGTAAATCCAACCACAACCCTATCCTCCTGATTCCTGCTTACAAGCAAAAATGAAAGCAGGAAGCACCAGTGACTCGGTCTATAAAAAAATGGTCAGATGAAGCAAATGCTAAACTACAGGACTGTTTTGCTATCACAGACTGGAACATGTTCCGGGATTCTTCCGATGACATTGAGGAATACACCACATCAGTCACTGGCTTTATCAATAAGTGCATTGAGGACGGCGTCCCCACAGTGACTGTGCGTACATACCCCAACCAGAAGCCATGGATTACAGGCAACATTCGCACTGAGCTAAAGGGTAGAGCTGACGCTTTCAAGGTGCGGGACTCTATAACCCTGAAGCTTACAAGAAATCCCGCTATGCCCTGCGACGAACCATCAAACAGGCAAAGCGTCAATACAGGGCTAAGATTGAATCATACTACACTGGCTCTCAGGCATGCATGAGGCATCAGCTATTCCGGACGACTGTGTGATCACGCTCTCTGTAGCCGACGTGAGTAAGACCTTTAAACAGGTCACCATACACAAGGCTGCCGGGCCAGACGGATTACCAGGACATGTGCTCCGGGCATGTGTGACCAACTGGCAGGTGTCTTCACTGACATTTTCAACATGTCCCTAATTGAGTCTGTAATACCAACATCCTTCAAGCAGACCACCATAGTCCCTGTGCCCAAGAACACAAAGGCAACCTGCCTAAATGACTACAGACCCTTAGCACTCACGTCCGTAGCCATGAAGTGCTTTGAAAGGCTGGTAATGGCTCACATCAACACAATTATCCCAGAAACCCTAGACCCACTCCAATTTGCATACCGCACAAACAGATCCACAGATGATGCAATCTCTATTGCACTCCACACTGCCCTTTCCCACCTGGACAAAAGGAACACCTAAGTGAGAATGCTGTTCATTGACCACAGCTCAGCGTTCAACACCATAGTACCCTCAAAGCTCATCACCAAGCTAAGGATCCTGGGACTAAACACCTCCCTCTGCAACCTGGATCCTGGACTTCCTGACAGGCCACCCCCAGGTGGTGAGGGTACGTAGCAACACATCTGCCACGCTGATCCTCAACACTGGAGCTCCCCAGGGGTGCGTGCTCAGTCCCCTCCTGTACTCCCTGTTCACCCACAACTGCATGGCCAGGCACGACTCCAACACCATCATTAAGTTTGCTGACGACACAACAGTGGTAGGCCTGATCACCGACAACGACGAGACAGCCTATAGGGAGGAGGTCAGAGACCTGGCCGGGTGGTGCCAGAATAACAACCTATCTCTCAACGTAACCACGACAAAGGAGATGATTGTGGACTACAGGTAAAGGAGGACCGAGAACGTCCCCATTCTCATCGACGGGGCTGTAGTGGAGCAGGTTGAGAGCTTCAAATTCCTTGGTGTCCACATCAACAACAAACTAGAATGGTCCAAACACACCAAGACAGTCGTGAAGAGGCCACGACAAAGCCTATTCCCCCTCAGGAAAGTAAAAAGATTTGGCATGGGTCCTGAGATCCTCAAAGGGTTCTACAGCTGCAACATCGAGAGCATCCTGACCGGTTGCATCACTGCCTGGTATGGCAATTGCTCGGTCTCCGACTGTAAAGCACTTCATAGAGTAGTGCGTACGGCCCAGTACATCACTGAGGCAAAGCTGCCTGCCATCCAGGACCTCTACACCAGGCGGTGTCAGAGGAAGGCCCTAAAAACTGTCAAAGACCCCAGCCACCCCAGTCATAGACTGTTCTCTCCTACCACATGGCAAGCGGTACCGGAGTGCCAAGTCTAGGACAAAAAGGCTTCTCAACAGTTTTTACCCCCAAGCCATAAGACTCCTGAACAGGTAACCAAATGGCTACCCAGACTATTTGCATTGTGTGCTTCGCCCCCAACCCCTCTTTTATGCTGCTGTTATTCTCTGTTTATCATATATGCATAGTCACTTTAACTATACATTCATGTACATAGTACCTCATTGGGCCGACCAACCAGTGCTCCTGCACATTGGCTAACCGGGCTATCTGCATTGTGTCCCACCACCCTCCAACCCCTCTTTTTACACTTCTGCTACTCTCTGTTCATCATACTTGCATAGTCACGATACCTACAAGTACATACTACCTCAATAAGCCTGACTAACAGATGTCTGTATATAGCCTTGCTACTCTTTTTTCAAATGTCTTTTTACTGTTGTTTTATTTCTTTATTTACCTACACACACACACACACACATACCTTTTTTTCCGCACCATTGGTTAGAGCCTGTAAGTAAGCATTATACTGTAAGGTCTACACCTGTTGTATTCGGCGCACGTGAGTAATAAACTTTGATTTGATTTGATCATTTTCTGTAATTTTCCAAGAGGTTTAAAGGCACAGTCAACTTAGTGTATGTAAACTTCTGACCCACTGGAATGGTGATACAGTGAACTATAAGTGAAATAATCTCACTGTAAACAATTGTTGGCAAAATTACTTGCCAAAACTATAGTTTGTTAACAAGAAATGTGTAGAGTGGTTGAAAAGCGAGTTTTAATGACTCCAACCTAAGTGTATGTAAACTTTCGATTTCAACTGTATGTCTAACTGATAGATGCATAACATGTTAATGTTTTTAAATGTATGTAAATTGTAAAGTTTTTTTCTGTCTTTTTCATTGTGTCGAACCCCAGTAAGACTAGCTGACGCCATTGACATCCGTTATTAATAAATCTAATCAAAAATCTAAACTCTCCTTTGTCTTTTTTCTTCCTCCTCTTTGTCTTCGGTATAATGGTGTTCCCACACATGTAATGTTCATGCCGCCACCTGATGTAGCAGTTTTTTGTCCATTTTGATAACAATTTCACAACAAAAGAGAACAAAACAGTTGATATCTAGTAATAGCCTATGTATTGATAATTAAAGGAATAAAAAACAATTGGTGCAGTTTTGAGAAACCTTTATTAGCTGTGGGCAGCTTGAATGACTGATTAATTTTATAGAACAGCACCAAATATATGTTTAAGAAAAGGGATCGCAATCTCTGGATTATGAGATAATATATTTTTTATGTGTGTGCACAAAGTATTACAAGTAAATATTTGAATTGCATTGTATACCATCCTCTAACAACCATTATTAAAGGTAGAGTCAGCAAAATGTCATTGCCTCAAGCAGCACCGGAGATATTGAGATGAGCGAGATGCAGCATTTCTGCAATATCTGTGCATGTGTTCAGCTGTTCACAGTTTGGTTGCCAGGTCACCAAAACAGTAGAGAATTTGAGCCTTGCGTTTCACTGCTCTACGTTGTTGTGGAAGTTGACCTACAATGCTGTTTACTTTCTGCATCTACGTCATATCGCTGAGTCTACCTTTAATTCAGATGATCTGTAGTTTATAGATGAGAAACTACAGACTAAGAAGAAAGGTCATAAACAGAGAGCACCATCCCTGACGTACAAATGTGGTTCTACTATACAAAATGAGAACCAAACTAAACACAATCCATACATGCTTTCATTTTTAACGATTGGGAAAAAGAAAAACATAGTATTTCCCATTCATTTTGTGGGCAAGTACACACTCTGCAGCTTCTGCCAACAGTTTATCAGGGCCCTGACGAGTCTTATCCTCTTCTTCTTCTTCTTTCCCTTCGTTCTCTGGGAAGTCACACACGGGGCGGCTCTCTTCTGTCCTCTCACCTAAAAGAAAGCAAAACACTGAAGATGTCATGTCATTACATCGTCATTGACTGATAATACCTCATTCATGTTTATTATGATTATAAAAAATGAAAATCTAAGTGACAAAAAGTCCTGTGTTTAAGAGTGACCTCACCAGGTTAGTGTGTTTGCAGTTCTGTCTGATCAGCTGTTCCATCATCTCCACTGGTTTCTCCATGTCCCCCTGTTGTCTAATGCCCTGCCTGCGGCCCTGGCACAGAAACTGCTGAGTCATACCATGGATGGAGCGCAAAACGTGCTGCACCTGCCATTAACAAGCATAGGAAAACAGTGAATTAGGCCTACTGTCAAATAAGAGATACACATAGGAGATGTTGTTTAATGCTTATCATCAGATACACATTTGATTGTATACCTTCAATCAGTCATTCATTCAGCAAATCAAACAACCAAATCCAGTCCTTATTGCAGTATAAGGCAAGGCCATAGGGGTAATTGTTGTCACAGAAGGGTCTACATCCCCTGTCCAAGGTGCTGAAACTTGAGGGTCCCATTCAGTATAGATGGTCTCTCTTTCACACACACACACACACACACACACACACACACACACACACACACACACACACACACACACACACACACACACACACGCACACATTACCTTTCCTGAGGGACAATGGTCCCTCTGTTTGGATATGTCAACAGTACAAACAGTACAAAATGAAACAGTTTAGGGTGGAGAAAAAACGAAACATTAGTTCTACATAAAAATGCAAATAAATCACCTTTATTTCACCAGGCAGGCCAGTTGAGAACAAGTTCATATTTTCCACTTGTGACCTGACCAAGATAAAGCAACGCAGTGTGACACAAACAACACAGAGTTACACATGGAATAAACAAACGTACAGTTAAGAAGTTAAGTACATGATAAATGATAACTTTTACCAATTATTCTTAATACACATATCTAAACATATTTCAAAAAGAATAACCACGCATTATATTGCAACTATTCTTTCAAATGGGCTTATACTCCTCATCACACTCTCAACTCCATCGTAGAGCCAAAGGATCCGGAAGTTAGACCTATATCACCTCGGGAATAGAACAGAACAAACACAACAATACAGTACACTCCTTCACATATCACTCAAGGTGTATAAACTTCAATCCAAAACCTCAAAGAACCGAATCCTCCCCCATTTTTAACACATATCTCTCAGTATGAGAGTAATGTATAAAACAAAACTGCTACTGGTACAAAAGATAAAACAACATTTCAAATAACATAAACAAATAAAACCACTACTCTGAAAAACTCCACAAAGAAAAATGATTTAACCCCTATGGTCATAGGAAAATAGACTTAAAGCAGCATACCCTTAGTTAAAAGCAATGCCCTCTCCTTCTTCACATTGGTCCAAATTACAAATATGGCAAAGAACTATAAACTCAATCATATTTATCAATTACACAAATTACCTTGAAATCCGAATTACAAATGACCATAAATTCATTATCCAAATGGCTTTCCAATGGAAAGTCATGATAGAGGTCATAGGTCATACAAAACCCTTCAAAGAAGTGTTTTTTACTATATTAGACAAATTACAGAAATAGTCAAACACTTCCTACTTGTTGTATCCCAGGTTCCCAGAACATTCCTTTATCAAAATAATTCACGTGTTTAATTAAAACTCAGAAAATAAAAACTCGTAAAAATTCCATGTGCGTGCGTGCCCCTTTTAGATACCTTGGCACTAAAACAAATGAACCAAACCCAAAGGAAATTTTAAAACAAACATAGTTAAATCAAATATAGTATTTTTAAAAAATTGTTTTAAATAGTCATAACAAATGTTTTGTGTGTGTGTATTTGCAAACCTTAAGGTAAGGACACACAAAAACTTCCATGCCCTTTCAATTTGGTAGTTTACGGCCTCAATCTCATTCACTCTCCCCAAGATTATAGTCCCAGGAAACATTTCAAAGAGAGACAATGAAACACCCATTTTCCTAGAAAAAAACACAAAACACTTCGTTGGCATTCATTATCCTACACCGATCCAGAAACTCAAAAGTGAACTATAAACAAAACCTAATAATAATGATATTTCCACTGTACCTCAAATCATGATTCATTCGTTTTAATCTACATCAATGTATATGTATGCTTAATTGAACATACACTACCCTTAGATACAATGATCCTGGTATCATTACTATCTAAATGTATTTATTTTTTCCTCAACACCTAAACACCTTAAATCAACAATAAACAGTAAACAACACCTAAAATCAACAATAAAAAGTTAACAAATAAACAAACCCATAACCCAAAAAGTACCTTTTGTCAATCTGCTTTCAGTGTGAGAGCTTCCCATGTCTGGAACACACTGCCATTAGACACACACAACTGTGATTAATGTGCACTGTCCCTGTAAAAGTAAAAACTAGTCAAACTGCAATCAACTTTAAAGACCTGACATTGTTCCACGTAATGGAAACAGATTACAATGTTAGAATACATGAACTTTCCTGCTCAAATTCACGGGTGTAACTAAACAATCAAACCAAGAATCAATAACCATCAGAATACATTATCACAATGTTTCCTTATTCACACCTGAATCACTTTCAGTTTAACATATCCTATTTTTCTTTCCTTCCAGTGGGCAAAAATATAACCCCTCTCCAACAATGTTTTGTCTAACCTCTTATCGTAAGATTAAAACCAAACTCTACAACTTTCTCTTCTCTTTCCTCTTCCCACTTATGAAATGTCCAAGACTTTAAAACTAACACACACAGCGCCAATGTCACGCCTTGGTCTTAGTATTTTGTGTTTCTTTCTTTATTTGGTCAGGCCAGGGTGTGACACGGGTTTATTTTGTGGTGTGTTTTTGTATTGGGGTTTTAGTAGGTATTGGGATTGTGGCTGAGTAGGGTTGTCTAGGAAAGTCTATGGGTGCCTGAGGCGGTTCTTAATCAGAGGCAGGTGATTTTCGTTGTCTCTGATTGGGAACCATATTTAGGCAGCCATATTCTTTGAGTGTTTCGTGGGTGATTGTTCCTGTCTCTGTGTAGTT